>NC_056746.1:722160396-722460396 GCF_019279795.1 Protopterus annectens | reverse complement strand
AAGCTGTTTTTACCATCCATCAGGAGGCTGTAATCAACTTTGGAGATGTTTGTATGTCTGACCCTAGCTAATGGGAGATGGGGACTGCAAACATGACCACTTTATGGTTGGTTTTACCACGGGGATGATACTGTAGGGATGCTGCAGTGGTTAACCATGTTATTTAATATCAACTCCAAGAAATCTTCACCTCATGTGCAGGAAACAACTAGCATTTCCAAGGTGTTTGCATTGCCAAATGCCATGCACTTTTGAGAATTTGTGTACTGGCATAAGTAGTTCTTCCAGTCTATGTTTGGGTAGTTAAAGTCATCCAGGATCAGAGTATAGAGTTGAATCCTAAAAAGGTGAACAGGTCCATATAGGCAGAATGGGCTTCCTAGTCAGATGCTGGGCTGGTAGATAGCTATGATTTGAATAGGGGTCTTGGCAATGGTTAACTGCACCTGGAGTGTCTCCTGTGTGTTTTACTGTTTGACCAGCCTAGAGGTGTGTATGTCTTTCCTATATAGTAAAACCCCACGGCCCTTGGCTTTACTGCCCACACTTTGGGGTCTGACTGTACGATAGGATGGGTGACCATGTAAGGCTGGGGTGCTCCCTGCAGCTTTGTGTTTGTGACTGCACAGATTTCAGCATTTTCCAGGGTTACGACTGCTTGCAATGCATGTAGATTCATATTTAGACTCCTAGTGTTTAGCAGCATGGCCTTCAATTTGTGATTTGCTGACAGTTTCTTGTTGGTAGTGTTAACATCACCACTTTTCCTAACAAAATCACTATGGGGGTGTCAAGTACCATTGCCAGCAACCTGATGGCCAGGTGAGATGGAGGCCATCTCTAGCAAAGCATTGTGGTCTGTTGATCATATCATACCAGGCTGTCAGGTACTAGATCGCCCTGTAATGGTACCAGAAACCAAGCCAATTTTTAAGGTCAATCATTTCCTGATTGTACTGCAGCATCATTCCGGGTGATGGCAGAATGCTGCTTAAGGCTAGGGATATACCTGCCTGAGACACAATCAGCGGGCTCAATCATGTCTCATGTCATATAGTCTAGGGAGGTACGTCTCAGGTCAGGCATGCCAATATGGACTATGACAGACTCATAACAGTATCTGTTTTTGAGAGACAGCAGTGCATATGTGATATGGCAGTTTCTGGCACCTGACAGACAGGTAGCCGTGACCTTTTCCATATACAGCCAAGTGAGAGGCACATCTGTGTGTCTCACAATGGAGTCTCCTATGACTAATATGTTTAATTTATGGTGACACCTTAGTGGCTGTGGGACACAGGTGAGTGGCTATGCATAGTATGTGGTATGGAGGGCTGTGGATTTCACGTGTTTTTGTCTCAGAGGTCTTCTTTGTTCGGGGATGTTTATGTTGAGGACCTCCACATATGTGGGTGTGTGTTCTGTAGGTGTGGGTGGTGGGTGAGGTGTACTGATTATGTTGACAACCATTTCAGTGCCAGATATGTGGGCCAGAAAGGGAGAGAGCATGGACAGTAGGTTCCTAAGTTCATTGCATCTCTCACAAATTATGTTCCTTGGTGGTGCTTTTAGATGGTTGGCCATGTACATGAGGCAGTTGCTACACTATGTCAGGATGTCCATATCAACCAGACTGGCAGGGGACATTGTCCAGCAATATTTATCAGAATCTGAGGGAGAAAGGCCAGGGAGACAGAAGGGGTGGGCCTACAGCCTATGTGCTTAAGACAAACGTAGGAGACTTACACTACCACATACAATGTAGATAGGCTATAAACAAGCAGTAATAGGTGTAACAGAAAAGATGCAGTTGAACACCTTAGTGAGAATGCAGCAAGTAGCAGGAAACAGCAGGATGAGGAAGGAAATGCATAATGTATTGTCACTATGCTGGTGATAGCCACATACATACGGTGGTGAGGGATGGCAGCGTATGATGTGGGAGTTAGAGGAGGATAGTGCTGGCAAATGTGGATGTGCAGGATGTGTACATAATGGAGAACAATGTATGTGGTCCTGTGACATGTTCCCCTCTTTTTGTCTTTCAGGAGTGATGTACAGATGGAGGAACCCACCTTTTTCTGCAGCCCAGAATGAAGTTATAGTTGATAGCCTCAAACTGCATCATGACATCTTGCTGTCGAGGAGTCACCATAATCAGGAATAATGTGCTGCACTGCAGGCAGACCTTGTTACATCAGTAAATCACGATGGGCTACATGAAAGAAACTATGAGCAGGTCTGACACCAGGACACCGACATGATAAATGCTGGATGACAAAGGGCCACAGCTGTGTCCAGGGACTGTGCTGGCACCAGTGGAGGGCCTGCAACACAACCACCACTCTCAGCCACAGAGGAGTTCCTTGCAAACCTGGGTTCACCCACCAGCTCACAAGCATCCATCTCCCCATATGTCATGGAGGTGTGTGGCAAAACTTCCACAACAGAGGAGAATCCAGATAAGCCTCCTGTGGTCATCACTTTAATACTGTAGCTGTGATTGTGGCAGCCTCTGCATATCTGTATATGAATGTCAGGTCAATCTGCATTTGTGGGGGTGTTTGTAATGCACACGTATGCACACATACTCAGAATGTCAGTAATGTGGCAGTATCGCAGTTTGTATTGTACATGTTGATATACCCACATATTATCCTGTACCAATGTCATATTTGTGCTTGCTGACAATACCTTTCCTCCACAATTCCATAGGTACATCTGGTATGACCTGAGTCCAACATCCTGCAGCCAGTGAGTGTGAAACTGTTTTCTTACGGCTCATCTATACCCTGGGAATGTTAAGGGTTGTCAGTTTACCATGGACACAACTGTTAAGTTTTGCCATAGTACAATACTTGTATGTTCAGTTGTGGAGGGGGTCATTGCAGTGCATTGAATTGATAATCACAGTAGCATATTTGCATGAGCTGTAACATATTTGCACATATTTTGTGAAGGTATATGAAGTGTACTATACAGGAGGCAATAGTATGGTAGAGATGGGTGCACTGTGTTTTAGGTGAAGGTCCATCACATACACTGACATGTTGCCTAACTCACAGGTGTATAGTACTGGCAACATTAACCAGACATAGCTGCACTGCATGTTATTAAGAGCCTGCTTTGTATGTGTCGGTTGTGGTCTGCTTGTATGTTGTGCATGGGATCAGTAATAAGGTGTTGTATGTATAATGCAGTTGTGGCACCTCACGTGTGTGTGTGTTAATGTAGTCATGTTGTCTTCCTCCTCACAAGTGACTGTGGAGGTTGGAGTCTGTCCCCCTCACAATCTGATGTCAGTGTCTCATCAGACTCTGATGATGATGGTGGCCATAGTGTGGCACAGGTGTGTGTTGGGGCTGAATCTGTACCATGGGTTGACATCCCACTTCCTCCCTCAATGTCCCTGCACACAGTCAGTATACCTACACATTTACAGTCCCCTATGGCCAGAGATGTTGGACAGTCAGAGGGTGGTGGCATTGAACAGGAGAGTGTGGCGACTATGGCATCTGTGACTCTACACACTAGCCATAGCCAGTGAGGTCCCACACAGGCAGATTGACAGGGGTGCTCAAAGAAGGACTACTGCCCATCTACTTCTTGTCACAGGGATCATATCATGAGTCACTTGATGCATGTTTCAGTCCATCATGAAGGCACAGGCATGTTCTGAACGCAACACCAGATGGATACTCAGGATCATAAATGCATCACTGTCTGGCATCCATGACTCCATTCACAACATTGGTGATGCCATGCATCATTTCTTCGATGTAGCGGACAGACGGTGGGGTGAGACTTTGTCAGTCTTTAACCGAGCATTTTCTGTGCTGGAACATGTGGTGGGAGTAGGGCATCAGACACATGGACGTAGGTCAGCACCAACATCAGCTGATAGTCCAAGTGGCCATGCACAGTCACGCTCCCATAGTAGCAGTACCACCAGTACTACAGCTGTCCACAACATGACATGGCAGGCCATGGGCACATTGTCCTGGGTGGTCCCATGAGAGACTCAGATCCAGCAGACACCAGTCACCATCAGTAAGTAGTACCACATCTGACCCTGGGCATGGTGGTGCCAGTGCCACTCCTGGCAGAGCCAGTACCTGTGTTTGTGGCTAGAGATGGTAAACTGTACATTCTGCCATGTACAGTCCACAGCTGTCCAACATACCCTCATATAGGGATAGCACATGGATTAACTGTGTACATGCACAAACTCACATATCACAGCCACATGCAGGTCACTAGACACACACAGTTCCTCTCTATGGCCCAGCTGAACAGCACCCCTCCAGACACACACACACGCACACACACGCACACACACACACGCACACACACACACACACACACACACACACACACACACACACACACACACACACACACACACACAAAATTTCAACTGTGTGGTACAGCTTAAGCCTTTGGCAAGCCCACACCACACCCTCTGCATGTAATGATACCTGGGCCACATCCCTCTCATCGATACCACCGATGCAGGGGCATGCAAATATGTGCCTGATGCACAGGGTGACTGTAGTACATTTAATGACAGTTTGTAGTGCAGTAGTGTTATGCCCTGTAAGGTGCTGTCTGCTCGCATGTGTCATGAGTGCACATCAAAGTGTATGCTCCTTTGTTCCATGATGCTGCATTGGTGGTAATATTGCTGACTGACTGTTTTCTCCAACCCCTTTTTCTGTAGGTGTTCCAGAAATCTGTGTGTCTTTGCTGTGTAGAGATGGTGCCAATACAGCTGCTCAGGATGGCATGGTGGTGATGCAGAAATGTGACTTTGCCAAGATACGGCTGTATATGTGCATGGTTACCTAGGTGCATATGTGTAGAACAGTGTGTCAGGGACAATGGGAGCAGACAGCATAATCTTGCGTGACTACCCTGTGACAGCATGCTACTCTTGATACATGTCACCTAGGAGTTCAGTAGGATCATAGGCTCATAGGATAATAGGAGTCTACTAGAGTAATGGCTCTGCGGCCCTTACAAGGGTAGCCATTCATTTATCCCCAGAAAAAAACAGTCAGCACCTGTTGCCCTGTCAATGAGGGACACAGGTGGGACCCTGGGACAGAATTGTGGTTTCCCATCGACTCATCATGGTTGTGCTTGAAGAGGGTCAGAGTGGTACTCTGCTTGATGTGTATGGGAAGTATATTCCTGAGACAGGGCAGGCTCTGTGAGTCAAATCTGTTTTCCCAGCAGGTTGTGTTGATGTCACATATCAGATTCAGGCATGTTGTGCAGGTAATGTGGAGGAGTTAGAGTTATGGATATGGTGCAGCTGTAGTAGGGGAGGGTCCAACATTGCCTTGTAGGCATGACACAGCCCACTACTCAGCAACCTGTCTGATACTGAGTGGAGCAATAGTGATTTGAGCCTGTCTGCATGGGACAGATGTTGGAGGCCATGGATTACATTTCTGAGGTATTTCTGTGGCCTTTCCAGTTGGTGCAGATGTCTGAATAGGTACATACCAAACAGGGCATTGTAGTAAAATGTTGGTCTATGGAGTGAGGACTATAGAGAGGTAATGACCACCTTTTGTCTGGATGCAATTCTTTTACCTATAAGATGAACTGTTGAAATTGTTGTCTCCCTATTCTGAGAGACTGCTTTCGAATCTATCTACAAATATACAGAGCTGAGTATATTTTTTTGGTTTTAGAGTTTGTACTGTTAGTTGTTGCTTAGATCTCTGTTGAAACTGTTTTGTCCCACCCACCCTTCCTATTTTTGGCTTGTAGTTTAAATTTGGTGGCTTTTGCAGTTAGGGTTGCCACCTTTTCAGATGCCCAAAGTGGGACATTTTTTGTAGAAATGTGAGATTTTGCAAGACAAAACATACCCCCGGCTACTGCACAGTACAGAACTTCACTTTTTTTGCCAAAATAAAAGCTTATTTTGTAGCATTTGAGTTGCTTGTGCTGTTTCATATAATATTTATGTGCTTCAGATACAAAATAATTGTTTTATACAACTATTAAATAAAACTTAAGAAATGCATTTTGTCTTAAAAATCTCAGGACATTTGCCACTTTTTAGTTTTTTTTTCACATGACAGAACTGCCCAAAGTGAGACTGTCCCTCACAAAGAGGGACAGGTGGTAACCCTATTTGCAGTTGCCCTCCCCACTGTAGATTTGATCTGGGACACTCCCCCATTCCCATCTCTTTACCGCATTCTACCTAATAAACTATTTCTGCACTTGTTTTTAGTCCTTTTTAATTTAATTGCATTTTTAAACTGTGTTTGGTCTAATATTGCTTCATATTCAAGTGTGCTAGCTTGCACTGCAAGGGAATTGTTTTTACTACTGTTTTTGCTATTGTTCTGTAAAAAAAACTGTAAACCTGTTTCCTACTTTTCCTGTAACTAGTGTTCCAGATACAGATTTGCTGTATCCAGGACTGTATGTAAGCTTCTGACCCCCCAAGCCTTTCTGTGTTGGTGGGAAGCCTTCTAGCTTATCAGTGGGAGTGGTAAGCACTAGGTAACCTGTCTACTACATAAGGAGTGGTTCTGGCCCAGAAATTGTAGTTATTGGCCATTTGGGCAATCTCTTCCATCTCTTTCAACTTTCTGATTTGAAAGCCTGCATTTACACTTGTTTCTGTCCTGTAACTCGTCTAGTGCAGATACAGATTCTTAATTTTAGCACTTAAATTTGCTTATTCATGCTCAGCACTTGTTCAGAACTTGTAAGCACTAAATAAGCTACTAATTACTATAACACTCAATCTTCCTCATTACCTAGAGGAAAACAGTTTTTATACTTACTTTTCTCACTGGCTTAGAGAAAAACAGCTCTTGTACTCACTTTCTTCACTTATCTAGAGGAAAATAGTTTTTTATTCAGGCATGTCCAAGGGTCAGCTCCCAGTGTTCTCTTCTGTCTGTCTGATAAACCTGGGCATCTTGACGCAATGTAGAAATTGCCTCATGTACAGAGACAACCCTCTCCTCCTACCACCCAACACTACAACCTGTGAGAGATGCACTTATCTAGCCAAACTGGAGGTAAAGCTCTCTCCAACCAAGACTGAACTTGACAGTCATGAGGAGAAGATAAACATATGCACCACACCAAACTCATCACATAGTCTCACTACAACTACACCACCAAAATCCACACATAGTAACACAAAAACATTAGTGGAGACTCTCAGTAATAATCTGTCTAAGCTAGTCTGTCTAACCATCATGTACACAGACAACCCTCTCCTCCTACCACCCAACACTACAACCTGTGAGTGATGCACTTTTCTAGCCAAACTGGAGGTAAAGCTCTCTCCAACCAAGACTGAACTTGACAGTCATAAAGTGAAGGTAAACATTTGCACCACACCAAACTCATCACATAGTCTCACTAAATCTACACCACCAAAATCCACACACAGTAACACAAAAACTTTTGCGGAGGCTCTCAATAACAATCTGTCTAAACAACAGAGAGCTCCAAAGCAGAAATGCAGCAAACTCCATTCCCCAACACAACCCAAATGACACATAGCCCACAGATGCAGTGTGTCACTCAACCACAGCCACTAAGCAAAACAACGTACCCAACACACTAGTCATAGGTGACTCTATAGTCAGGCACACTGATGTCCCACTCACCAGGCTAAACAAGGAGAAGGCTACTGTCAGCTGCCTGTCGGGTGCTAGGATCCGCCACATACCTCATGCATTCAGGTCACTCCACAACAACTACAAATATGACTCTGTCATTGTCCATGTTGGTGTGAATGACCTGAGACGTACCTCCCTGGACTACATGAAAAGAGACATGGAAGAGCTATCTGATCTTGTAGCCCAGGCAGGTATGACTCTAGCCCTGAGTAGCATTCTGCCATCGCCCAGAAAGATACCGCAGTACAAGGACAAAATGATTGACTTCAACAATTGGCTAACCTTCTGGTGTCATTCTAAGGGGATCCAGTATCTGTCTGCTTGGGGTGACATGGTCGACAGACTATGATGCTTTGCCACAGATGGCCTTCATCTGTCGCCCCTGGGATTCTGGATACTGGCTAAGGATCTTGCTGCCCCTATAGTGCCTTTTTTAGGCAAGGTTCAAATAACAAATTCCCCACTGTAACAGGAACAGGCAAGTAAAAACTGAAGGTAATGCTACAAGTCTAAATCTCAAAATGCACTCACTCTAGGCACTCCTTAAAATGGAGAATATCGATATCTGTGCAGTGACTGAGACCTAGTTCAAGGATCCAGAGAGCACCCCTGCACTACCAGGCCACAACTCATACCACACTTTTCGGCCATGTAACCTGGACTGAAACACCAAAGGTGGAGGTGTGTCCATATTCATTAAGGATATCCACACCTCCAGGCTAGTTTCTCAGCATAATACAGCTGAGGTTATCCAAGTACAACTAACTCTTGGTAAAACTGCAATACAAATTGTAGCTTGCTATAGATCCCCCACCATGCCCCAGGATTCCCACTCCTCTTTTCTTGATGTACTGGAAAATATTAGGATTCAACCAAACACCCTAATAATGGGCGACTTCAACTACCCCACCATTAAATGGGAAAAATACTCATATACCAACTCCTTCGCTCAACGCTTTCTGGAATTCATAAACTCCAATGCCCAGGATCAAATTATCCACACCACCACCAGGGGCAATAATATTCTAGACCTAGCCATTACCAACATGAGTGACCAGTGTTCCACACCTGAAGTCAACTCCTCGTTGGTCCGATCCGACCATAACATAATCACCCTTGATATCCACATCCCGCACCCACCCCCATTAGGGAAACCATAGTAAAAAAATTCTCCAAAGCCAACTTCATGCTTCTTAAGACAGAAGTGGTGAACTTCATGACACTCATGCATATGGACAATACAGTTACAACTGCTGAATCCTACACAAATGCACTCTATAAGCACTTACACGAGGTCATGGATCGTGCTATCCCAAACAGAACCAAGATGCTATTTTCCAAAAAAAGGAAGCCAATCTGGTGGTCCCCTGCCATAAACAAACTGTACAACAGAAGGAAGAAACTGTTGCAAAAGAGAGTAAAATCCAATGAGTGGAGGAGCTCCCTGGTCAGCCTCAGTAAAAAGCTGAGATCCCTTATAAGATCCTCCAAAGCTAGCTAGGAAAACAAAATCACCACTAATTCTAAGGACAACCACAAAGCATTATATCACTATGTCAAGAATCTCGATGGCAACACCCAGATCTGCTCTGAGTTACTGCAAAAATGCATGAAAATTACAGAACCAACCGATATTGCCAACATCCTGGTAGATAGGTTCAGTGCTAACTTTAACCCCCACCCCCACCCCCTAAAGGGCCCATATCTATACAGGAAGAATGCAGAGTCCCTGTAATCACAGCTATGCAGATAAGAGCTGCACTCTCTAAAGCCAAAAACACAGCATCCATGGGACCGGACAACATCCCAGGCTGCGTTTTACATGAACTTCAGAACGAGCTGGCTCCCCAATTAAGCACCATGTTCAATAATAGCCTCACATCAGACTTTGTTCCCATTGAATGGTGCACAGCAACAGTTATCCCACTCCACAAAGGGGGAGCCACCACTGATCCCGGGAACTACCGACCTATTAGCCTGAAGAGCCTGGTCTGCAAGGCCATGGAATGTATCATCATGGAACTCATAAACAAAGACATTGGTAACCTCAAAACTCTGGATCCCACACAGTTCGGGTTTGTGAAAGGCAGATCATGCCTCCTGAACCTGATCAACTTCTTTGAGGCAGTCACCAAAGCTGTAGATGAGGGTAAGGTGGTTCACACAGCCTATCTTGACCTCGCCAAGGCTTTTGACACCATCACCCATTCTGGAATTATAGCTAAACTCAATAAAATAGGTATAAATCCCTACATCACAAGATGGGTTGCCAACTGGCTCACTGACAGAACTCACACTGTAAAAGTTGCAGACTCCAAATCTGACCTCAAAGCAGTGACAAGTGCAGTACCACAGGGTTCCGTCCTGGGACCTCTCCTGTTTGGTATCTATTTCTCTGAAGTACAGGCTAACACAGAAGCCCTCTGGCTAGCAAAGTTCACAGATGACTGCAAACTAGGACCCATAGTCAAGTCCCCAAATGATGTGGACATCCTACAGAAGGGCCTCGCTGAGACAGAAGCTTGGTGTCAGAGCCATGGCCTCAAGCTCAATGCCAAAAAGTGCAGAGTCATCCCCTTTGGTAAAAACTCTGTACCCATGAACTACCACATAGGCAGCAATCTACTTAACACCAAATGTGTGATAAGAGACCTTGGGACCCAGGTGGACAGTAGTCTCTCCTTTGATAGTCACATCAAAACAGTAGTCAGGAAGTCCTTCTACGTGGCACACCTCATCATAAAAGAGTTCTCATCCAGGAAAAAAGAGGTCATTGTTCCCCTATACTCGACACTCATTAGACCCATTATAAAGTACAATGCCCCTTTTAGAATGTACCTCACAAGACATCGGCAGCAGCTGGAAAGGCCACAGAAGTACCTCACAAACAAATGCCCTACACGGACCACCTCAAAAAACTCCAGCTTTACTCCTTAGCATATCGCCTGCTCCGAGGTGATCTCTACTTAACATATAAAGCTATGTCAAACCCAGAGCTGTTGGACATACTACACCTAAAGAAATCCCAATCCCGCCGAGCTACACGCTCTAGGGACCTAAACCTTGTCACCACAATAAACAGGACATGCTGGAGGGATAGATTCCTGTCCCAGAGACTTCCCATACTCTGGAACAGGCTACCCATCTATGTCAAGCAAAGTTCCTCATTAGCACTCTTCAAGAAAAATCTTGATAAGTGGATAGTAAATAGGAAATGCACCCTGGGAATCACTTCTGTTTCTCTGCTCGACAGTGGCACAGGAAGACAACTTTCTTGGGTGACGTAAGCCAGGGAACCTTGTTGGCTAGGCTTATGTAGGCCCTTGGACCAATAGCCTAGTACCTACCTATAAACCTATGAACCTATGAACCTATGAATCATGTACAAGGCTTTTCTGACCAATGCCACTATACGATGGTTGAATGTGATATTGTTATCAACCAGAGTACCCAGGTCTCTCAACACAGGTTGTGTGTTTAAGGGGTTGCTGCTGATGTGGCAAACAGTGGGGCCATGTCTTTGCCGAATGGTATGATGATACAGTTTTTTGCATTTAGCTTGAGTCTAGGACCTTGGCACCAGTCCATAGTTGATGTAACACCCTCTTTCAGTATGTTAACATCATCTGGGGAGTCAATGACAGGCAGCACCCAACTTACAGTAGTCCACAAACTTGGCCAGTACCTACAAATATAGGTGGTGGTGGGAAACATTCATGCCTAGATAGAGGTGGGTTATTTGGGTCAGCAGCTCCTCACAGGGCCTCAAAATATATACATATCACACACACATAGGCAAGACAGACTATGGTTGCCACCATATCAAATGCCCAATGTGGGACACTTTTTGTAGTAATTTGAGCGTTAGCAGGACAAACAATACCCATGGTGAGTGCAATGGAAAGAACCTCACTTTTTTGACATTATAACAAGCCCTTAAAATTGTATAACCATCACACACAGGCAAGACAGCCACACTTCTGCAAAGGGATATGCTTACAGACAAATGCACTCAGAGAGTTGTCAGTTTTAAGAGTAGAACTCCTACCAGTTGAGTTATATACACAATACCACTATGTACTTATTGCATGTGCCACAGATGTCTGAAAAGTGTCTAACTGTGCTTCTAAGGTGGATGACATCAGCAGGCCCTGTAAAGTATGCCTGTGGGGGGGTTAAGCCGTGGACCTTAAAATATATTAGCATTGCACACACATAGGCAAGAGAGCCACACTGCTGCAAGGTGATAGACGTACGCACACCCACTCACAGAGTTGCTGTTGTTGGGATTAGAACTCCTACCTATCTAGTTGCATAAATTATAGTGGTACGTACACATTGCATGCACCACAGAGCTTGTGCTTGGAGAGTGGCTGCCACTTCTGTTGGGGTGGATGACATCAGCAGCTGTTGACAAGGAGACCACTGTTGTTTGAAGACACTAGTCACTGGGCCATAAAATGATTGAACATTGCACAGACATATTCCTGTTGGGCATGTGTATGCTGCTATATGTGGAATATCTGTACATGCACACATACACACACACACACACACACACACACACACACACACACACACACACACACACGGTGGCTGATGTGAGATTAGAACACCTACCTACCTGCCAATACACATTACAGCTCACTGTACTAGTTGCATCGACCACTGGTAACAATTGGTGTGCAAATGGCTGCAGCATTACATCACTCTATACCTTTCTGCATGTGTCTGTGTATCTCTCCCCCACCCTCTCTCTGTCTCTCTCTATATATAATATATAGATATCACCTATATATATATATATGTATGTCTATATAAATTCTGCAGATACATATATAACTTATATGCGCCACATACTGATAGATAAGGGTAATCATGTCTGATGAGGATAGGGAGAGACAGTTAAGTATACATAGCTGTCTGTATGCACAAAGCTATATTGACATCTCAGTTCTACAGGCAGATGAGTCTTCAGGCATGGGCTGAAATTAGCTAAGTGTAGGAGCATGCCCAGTGTGACTATCAGTACATAGAAGGGGACTCCAGTCCAGACCTACCTGTACTCCAGTCCGGGATTTTGTGTGCTACAGCCAAGTAGCTGCTGCACCTGATTACACAGTCCAGCACCTCCCTGATATAATGCCCAAGGGATTTCCCCAGCTGTGTGCTCACCATAATATCTGATTCCTAACTAGGGTGTGTACAGATTGCATTAGACTAAACAGGGTTTTTCATCATGTGTCTGGTATGTTTTTACATAGCAATGTGATTTACTGGTGCATCAGTGGCAGATCATTATAGACTGATGTGAGGAACTGCTGACAGACATTTGAGTTATTGACTCCATACGAAGCAGGGAACCCATGCTACTGCAAGACTTGTTCTACTCTGCACTTTCTACATTTGTCTAACCAGTAGTACATCCTTCTCTTTACATGTGGGCCTTTGTCCTGCTCCTATTCTTGGCTTTGTCCATAGTTGCAGCTCTATGTAGTTGTAGGTATGCTCTAAATGGGGTACAAGATTTAATACCACGCACAGGTTACAGACTTCACACCTCTGACTGTACCCATTTTGCAGGATGTCCAGCATTGTGCCCCATATGTCTGTTCTGGTCCTCAGACAGTTTGTGTTGTATCTGTATTGTAATGCTACATGGTGTTCATAACTCTCAACCTCTTAGAGCAAGAAATATGGACAAAGCCATATATAAAAGTGGGACACAGGCCCAAAAATAGGGACAATTGTTTTAATATTGCACTTACAAACTTAGACAATTGGTAGAATGACATGTTTTGTATTAGCATGAATTTTATAATGGGTATGAAGTCTGCTTCTCAAATGTCTGTCATTTTCTAACATCATCCTTTATTGATTTGCCACTAGTTTGCCAGAAAACTGCAATGTTATGAAAAACAGACCAGAAATATGAGGCAAAAATGTAGACATTCTGTGAAACTCTGTACATTTGAGAGGTATGATGGTGCCCACTGACTTGTTGTAAGCAGTGACTCAGTTTGTGATGGCCTTTACATCCTGCTGCTACTCTGACTTGTAGCAACCTGCTGTTCTACTAGCCACCATCTAGGTTACTCAGAGCTGTGTACTGTCCATATCTGTGCCCCCTGTCCCTCCATTTTCTCTGGGCTTGTCCAGCTTTCTTGCAGTAGCAAATAGTGACATATGGACAGTCTGTAGAACTCCTACCACAGGTCTAGCTCACATGCAAAATAGTAGACACAGCCAGTCTCGAACCATGAACACCATCAACCATAGTAATGTACTTAGCCCACTAAGCCACAACGGCCATCAGCAAAAGCAGTTTAATTCCTGAAACTATCAACCACAGACAAACATAGCACATTGACCCCTTCATATTGTAGACATAGAACATGTCACCAGGTTAATTAGGACATCCCTGGGATTGTGTGGTCTGCTGCTATTACCTTGCAAACATAATGCTACTGCAGTTGTATGGGGACACAGATATGTTAGAGGTAGGAGACTCTAGCATTGACAGGCATGCATCTGTCCTATGTCTCCGCTGTTTGTCATTTCCTTTGCATAGTGCAGTGAGTTTTGCTGCCTTGGGGCCTACTGCATATTATGGGGTGGCCAGTATTGGGCAGAGAGTTCCTGTTGTCCCACATAGCTGTCAGTTGTCTGTAGGTATCCCAATAGTCCACTCTATTCCATTGCATGCAGGCGGCAGGTCCATAGTCTAGTACCCCATACATTTGTTGTAAAGAAGGGTGACTTACCTTGTGTCTACAACAGTTGAGGTAACAGTGCTTCAAGGCTGACTCTGTCAGATGCATGCAGTACACAGCCAATACATGGTAAGGTACAGGTTGTGTGGTGTGTCTGGCATCCGTTTTGCTATGTATGTGAGTCAGAGTGAGGTGTCATTCCCTAGGTCCCTAGGATGTCAGTGCATGTACTATGGATTGCCGCTTTGCCAAGGCCAGGGCATAACAGGCACACATATGTCTGCATACAGGGAGAGGCTCAGGGGGTTCCTCCTCCGAGTCCCACTGTGGCTGTGGGGACCTTGGCACTGGTGGGGAGCTGTGTGTCCTTTTCCTGTGATGTTCCTGCCACAGCTGTTTCTGCAGGATCATATTGTGTAACATGGCACATACTGTGAAGATGTGTGCACATGTGGCTGGAGAGAACTGCAGGGCTTCAACAGATATATTGAGGCAGTGGAACAGTGACTTGAGCAGCCCAAACACATGCTCTATGATGTTTCTAGTTTGTGTGAGTGCCTCATTATGACATTCTTTGCAAGGTGTGTGTGTGCATTTCTGATGGGTGCCATCATAACGGTTCTTGGGCATAGCCAGCATCCCCCAGTAGATGGCCATACAGGATGGCCCCCCCTAACAAACATCTGGTACAGCTATGATGCATGCTAGATTTATTTGTCATGATAACTGCCAGGGCTGCCAGCGCACACATTCATGATAATGCCCTTGGCATTGCACATGACCTGGCAGTTGATGGAGCGATACCCTCTTCACCAAGTGGTGCTTTGATGTGCGCATGAGTGCAGTCTATGGCATTCAGTAGACCAGGGTAGTGTGCTACATGTTGGAAGAGATGCATATTGCTGGCCCTCTCCTCAGGGGTGTGGGGTAAATATATGTGCTCACTGGCATGTGTTTGCATGGCAGACAGGAACTGGTGGAGTACCCTGGATGCAGATGCCTGTGAGACTGCCATCATGTCCCCAGTAGTTATTTGAAAAGTACCTGTACCAAGTAGTCTAAGGGCTACACATACCTTTGTTTCTACTGGGATTGGTTCCCCTCTGTTGGTTCTGGGTCTGAGTTGAGGGCTGCAAAGCTCTTTGAGTTCTTGACGTATGCCCCTGTCCACCCTGTAGTGCTCTACTATCTCCAGCTCATGTAGCCCTTGTAAGGTTACCCTGAGCCTGAACACTGTTCTCCTTCTCAGTCTAGGTCTATTGTCAGCATCAGCATTGGTACTGACCTCATCCTCTAGCACATAGAGATTTAGCAGAGCAGAACCAGCCCCTATCATTTTGTCAGTTAAAATTCCCAAAAGTGTACTCCAATGGTGCAGAGTATGTGGGAAAAATCAGACTGAAGGGTGTATGCATACGTTATAATGGTGTGCTGCAGATGCAGCCTGTGTGATTGGCCTAGTATGATGCATTCCACTTGCCAGGGCTATCATTGAAGGTTTCGAATGGCCCAGTGTGAATGGAACAGGGCTTATCAGTCATTTATACTTGCTCGGCTTTCCCAGGATATTTCTTTGTATTTTTTTTTTAATTTCTTTCATTGCTAAGCACTGGGGCATGGCACACAAACCCATGGTGCTAGTATAAGCAGTACTCAGCAGTTTAGCCACAACCACATGTACTGGCATGCTCAGCATAGCTTAAACCAGCTAAAACACTCACCCCACAGCTAAACAAAGGTAAGTAGCACTGGAGCCCCCCACCCAACTTAGATGTGTTTAGCTGACTGCCAACAGGTGCCACTGAGCTCAAATCAACTTAAACACAGTATAACACACCCCCTTTTAATGTTAGTTACCTGCTCTACTAACACCAACACAGTTCTCCCCCTACATGGCTATACCAGCTCATTTGCATACAGATCCTTGCATATTTCATGGATACTTCACTACTCCAGACCCTGCCTCCTTAGCAACCACTAAAACTTGCCATTGTACACTCTGCATGCAGGGCACTATAATGCATTATTTTTGCAAACGTCTTACTTTCCGTTTTTCAACATTTTAATATATATATATTTTTTTGCATAACGGCATGTTTGCGTGTTGCTGCATGCTACGTAAATGTAATATTTGTATTAAAAACCTTAATATTTTATAATGATTTGCATTGCATTTTGGACTCACTGGGCATAGTTTTGGCTATTTCCATGTCTACATGGCAACATCCAACCTTGTTTTGGGGCTTTTACAGCCTCTGTTTAATTTTTACATTTCTGTATATGGTTACTTTCTGTGTACATTTCTGATACCAACACACCTCCTGCACAGGTACTGTTGAGCTTACTGGATCACAAATCATCCTCATTTCCATGGATTTCACCTGGTTATGAGGTGATTTGCATTCCACAGACACTTCCATGTTCGCACACTCGTGCATGCCCCTCTGCTCTGTTTACTGGACCTCTAGGCTGGTGGTTTCTGTGGTGGAGCCATGCCACCATGCCTACATGGAAAATCTCTCCATGCAGGCTTCACTGATTTCCACCTATATTTACACTTGCTACAGGAAGTCAAAAGTTTGGGATTCAGTGATTCTAATGAGTTCACACCTTATTTGCATCTTCACTGTGCTCAGAGGCCTGAATCTGCACTATAAAAAGATAACAATGTAGCTAGGGAACTTAAAGGTGAGGGAAATTGTCTATTTAAAGAATGTAGAAGATTGCTATTCCTTTTGATTTAGTTGCAGAAAAGGTTTCTGAACTTACTAAGGTATGATTGTATTTTTCAAATACATTCTAGATTGGTTAACATGTTACAAAGAACATTTTTATATTCATATGTGATGCCCCTGCACAGGCCTAGTAATCAAGAAGCCTCAACCCTCATCATTGGCAACAGTGAGGGATGTACACAATAGAAGGATTACAGGTACACACACAGTAAAGTACAAGTTCCCTTAATAGTACACATAGACCACAGTCAGTCTGGGGATGGTTTCTCCCTCTTTTTCCAGATCCCCAATAAGACACCCCACTGGCACAGCTATAGGGTTGAGATCACAGCTGAGTGTTCAAGCCAAAAGCTCCAGCACACACTCTGTACAAACAGTGCTTCATGTCCCTTCCCAAGTAGCTGACACACACACACACACACACACACACACACACACACACACACACACACACACACACACACACACACACACACACACACACACACACACACACCTGGGAAAGGCTGGCACATGTTTAATAGCTATGCCCTCTTTTGCCCAGACTATAAGATAATCACTGCCACCAACCACTCTTTATCAACTACTATATGGCCCTTAGCAAAGGGTGTCCAATCCTACTGTGTAATGTTGCTAATAAACCAAATGGTAGTTTTGACCAAGCACGGCTATTGGAGTGGCCTGTACAGTGTCACCAAATATATCTGCAAGTACACTAAGAACTTAAATATGTCTCACAAACATCAGCCACAAAGATAGGTTTAAATATATTTAAAATAAATAATAGAAGAACATGACAATACTCACTCCACAAACACAATTACTTTGGAGTAAAAAAATACAGGTAATATTTTAAAACAACATTACAGGACAGTCTCACATAAATGCAGAAAACATCTAAACTAATCTGTATTGTATTCCTATCTATATCTAAAAGAGATGCTATGTCCTAAGTCTTACTTACAGAACAAAATGCAGGCAGAAGTGCAGATGATGATGATGAATGGATGGTCTTGCTATTCCAAGACAATATACAAAATGCACAGTCTCTCTCTGAGAGAGTTCCTAAATCAATTTCATATTTTACTGCTGGGTTAGCCTGCATGACATTACTTTTTGTCACCTGACTTCAGTTCCCAGGCTAAACAGAAACTTAACAGAATTTTAACATCACTGTGTTAAAATACATACCTCTTAGATGTTTGCTCAGAACTGTGTAGCTGCTAGGAAGTCATAGAGCAATAAAACACTTTACATTTTAAACCTAGTAATAACTTTTCTTTGAAGACATTGGGGGTAATTCAATAATGCTTACACAGAGCGAATCTCTGTGTAAGCATAGTGGCACAGCTTGAATATGAGTTTGGAGGCTGTGCGATCCAGGAAACAGTGCTGGGGGTGTGCATGTGCCTCCCATCACTGTTCACCCATGAAGGCAATCATAGAAGGTAAATCACCTCATTTGCTGGTGAAAACCATGCAAATGAGGTGATTTACTGATCCGAGAAGCAGATAGGCATCCATGTTGGAGCTGTGTCTGCATTACAAATGCATGCGGGAACTGTCCATGTATGAGACTGCAAAATAAAAAGCAGGGCAATGACAACTCAAAGTAAAGCATGTATTAGTTGCATCAGGCATGTCAATGGCCAAAATTATGGTCATTGGCATGTAAAACTGATGCAAAATATTAAAAATCAAAAGTTAATTTTACGTGCACATATGCTATGTTCAAGAGGAGGGCCCAAGCATGGGATCTGACAAAATTTAAATTTATAATATTAAAAGGGGATTATTTAAGCTAAACATAAATTTGCCATTATACTAGTAGCATGCAGACTCATACAATGGCAGGTAACAGTGGTTGCTAAGGGCATAGGCTCTTGTGTAGTGCTGTAACCAGGTCATAGGTAATTAGGTGTATGCAAATGAGCTAAGTTTACTGAATAGCAAAATGGGCTACCATGTCTGCAGGTACCTAACTGTGTAGGGGCTATAATGGGGTTGTGTAGGCAGAAGAGGCAGCTGACATGAAAAGGGGATGTGTCATGCTTGGTGTAAGCACATTGGAGCTTACAAACCCTTCAGTGTCTGCGGACACTGAAAAGAGGATCTGTAAATGGAATGGAATGCAGGGTGTGTGTGACAGGAACTGTAACACACCCCCTGCATTGTGAAGTGCCGTACGGCACTTTGCATTAAAATAGTGTCCTCAGACACACATCTCTGAACCTTTTAGAACAAGATGTCTGGACAAATGCAATACTAGAAGTGGGACAAAAGGCCAGAAATAGGGACAGTTTTTAAATATTGCTCTTACAAAACTTAGAAAGTTGATAGAATGACATGTTCTGCGTTACCGTGGATTTTCATGAAGCGTATGTGGCCTGCAACTGACATGCTAATATTTGGTATAGTGACACACACATATATATATACAAATATATATACATATATATATATATATATATATATATATATATATATAAAATATATATATATATATATATATATATATATATATATATATATGTATATATATATATTTTTTTTTTAAATGTATGTATTTTTTTTCCCACTGTAGTTGAAGTTTAAGAGTAGCTGAATGGGTTTGAGCGTCACGGCGCTTTGCTCAGAAATGCTTTAACATCATGAAAGAGCTATATAGAAATACATAGCTAAAATCTTTACTTGCAAGTTAGCTTAGTAGTTAAAGTTCTGGCTTTGTATGCAATAGGTGCATGGTTTGAATGAAAGGACATTCGGCTTTTACATGGGAAAGCATTTTTAAATATATATATTTTTTATTTAATGATGTAGTAATTGATATTTGTTAACAAGGGTAGTGTAGCTGGTCCAAATTTCCAGTGTCAGTGGTTATATGATATGAACTCACCCATGTAAACAAAAGTGTCCCATACAGTACAGTCACACCCCAATGTAATGTAATAAAAGCACGTAGGGGGACGTCATGTAATGTAAAGCATATACACTTAATAATATGTCAGTAATGAGTAATTAATGTCCAATTTATACATTTTTTAAATGAAAACTAAGCAATGCTTAGCAGTGCTTAACTCTGATTAGCTGGTTTGGGCATTGCTTAGAAGTTTAATTCCAAGCAGCATCTAGCTCAGCTAAGCAGATTTGTGCACCGCTAAGCACTGCTCAGCATTTTTGAAACCAACTAAGCACAGATAAGCAAGGGTGTGTGTCTGAGGCTTCTTAGCTGTGCTTAGCTGGTTTCAGAAATATTGAGTGTGTTCATGTCCAGGGGAAGGCCCTTTCTACTTAGCAATGTTCACACTAGCTGCAACAGTTTTACAGACTTAAAACTGAAGGAAATGGGAAAAAATAAAATAAAAGGAAATAGCAGACAAAAGGCAATCAACTATAAATGACTAATAAGGCCTCACAGTTGCCCATTCAAACCCCTCAGTAATGTAGCTGGCAGGTGGAATGTATCATAGTTAGCCAATGACTCAAGCAGCATCTGCAGCACACCAGTAAAAAAGTATGCAAATGCCCTTCAATCTGATTTTCCCACATACTCAGCACCATTGGAGTACACACTTAGAAATCTTAACTGACAAAATGATAGGGGCTGCTGCTGCTTTGCTACATCTCTAGATGCTACAGACTGAGGGTGGTGATTTGGATAATGCTGACAACTGGCTCAAACTGAGGAAGAGAAGAGTGTTCAGACCCAGGGTAACCTTTCAGGGGATACATGAGCTAGAGATAGTAGAGCGCTACAGGATGGACAGAGACATACTTCAGCAACTCATCGAACTCTGCCACCCTCATCGCAGACCCAGAGCCAACAAAGGGGAAACCATACCAGTGGAAACAAAGGTATGTGTAGCCTTAAGAATACTAGCTACAGGTACTTTCCAAAGACCTACTGGGGACATCATGGGGGTCGCACAGGCATCCGCATCAAGGGTACTCCACCAGTTCCTGGATGTCATCCTAAGACATGCCAGTGAGCACATTTATTTCACCAGCACCCCTGTGGAGAAAACCAGCAATACGTGTCTCCCCCACTGTGTAGCAAACTACCCAGATGTATTGGATGCCATAGACTGCATCCATGTTCACATCAAAGCACCACCCAATGAAGAAGGTAGAGTCTACATCAACCACAAGGGCTATCACTCCATCAACTGCCAGGTCATGTGCAATGGCATTATCATCAATGTGTGTGCTGGCAGACCTGGCAGTTATCATGACTCCCACATCTGGCATGCCTCACAGCTGTACCAGCCATTTGCTGGGGGGGGGCATCCCGTATGGCCATCTCATGGGGAATGCTAGCTACAGGGATGATGACACCCATCAGAAATGCACACACACACACACATACACACACACACACACACACACACACACACACACACACACACACACACACACACACACAAACACACACACACACTGTAAAATGTCATAATGAGGCACATGCACAAATTAGAAACATTGTAGACTATGTGTTTGGCCTGCTCAAGTCACAGTTCCATTGCCTTGACATATATGGTGGAGCCCTGCAGTACTCTCCAGCCAAATGTACACACATGTTCATAGCATCTGACATGCTACACAATATGATCCTGCAGAAATAGCTGTGACAGGAACATCAAAGAGAAGGGACACAAAGCCCCCCCCCCCACCATTGCCAAAGTCCCCACAGGCACAGCTGGACTCGGAGGAGGAACCCTCTCAGCCTTTCCCTGTAGGCAGATGTATGAGTGCCCAGTACACCCTGGCCTTGGCAAAGAGGAAATGCATAACACATACACTGACACCTAACGGACCCAAGGACTGATAACTCTCTTTGACTCGCACACACAGTAAAAAGGATGCCACGCACATCACACTACTTGTACCTTACCATGTATAGGCTGTGTACTACATGTATCTGACACACCTCAACCCTCAAGCACTGTCATTAAACTGCAGCAGACACAAGGTAAGTCACTCTTCTTAACAAAAAATTAATGGTGTATTACATTGTGGTAGCATATCTATGGTATCGCTCCATGTATGCAAGGGAATGGGGTGACCTACCCTGATAGCTGCAGACAAATGACAGCTATGTGGGACAACAGGAAATGTCCATAAATACTGGTTCCCTAGAATATGCAGTAATCCACTAGGTGACAAAACCCACTGCAGTATATGTGGCGGACTAACAAACTGTGGGGTCATAGGTCACATGCATGGATGCCAATGTTGGAGTCCTATACACATCTCTCAGCCTCTCCCAGCAAGTCAGCTGTACAAAGCCAGAAGGAAATGTGTGGCAAAGGCCCACAAATAGGGACAATGATGAAACTGTCCACTTACAAACTTAAACAGTGATATCACAGCAGGTCTTGCAGTTGCCTTAAGTCTCCGAAGGGTAAGAAGTCTGAAACCGAAATGTCTGTCATAACTGTCTGACCTTCAGTCTCTAGTGATATTCCAGTATTCTCCAAGACAAGCACAATTCTACGCTAAATGGAACCAAAATGTAAAGCAAACACTGGACAGTATGTGGAAATGTGTACAGTTGAGAAGTATGCCCCCCCTCTCCCAACACACCCATCTTCCCATAGAAATGCAAGAACAATTATGTTTGTAGGGTAATAGCAGCAGCGTACACATTCCCAGGCTGTCCCAATCAACTTGCTAACTTGTAGCATGTCCACAATATGTAGGGGTCAATGAGCTATGTATATGCATGGTTGATACTGTCAGGAAGTAGGCAGCACTTACTGTTGGTTGTTGTGGCTTAGTGGTCTAAGTACAGTACTGTGATTGACAGGGTCCATGTTTCAAGACTGCACATGTAAACTATGTTGCATGTCAGCTACACCTATGGTAGGAATAGTACACACTGTCTAGAAGTCAATATTCATTACTGCAGGAAAGCAGGACAATTCTGGGACAGGGGGCCACACATCTGGACAGTACACAGCTCAGAGTAACCTACACAGTGTCTAGTAGGACACCAGGTGTTTGAAAGTCAGTGTACTGTTAGGTTATAAATGGCTGCCTCCTTACTGTGTCAGTAGTGACAAGTCACTGGACATCAGCCATAACCCTGGAATGACAGGATGTCACAGAAGGACCACAAGTATGCCTCATATATCTGTTCTGCTTGTCATAACATTGAATTTGTCTACCAAATTACTTGCAAACCAATAAATGTTGATGTGAAAACATCAATGGCAGACAGTGGAGAAGCAGGCGTCATACCCATAAGAAAAAGCAAGCTAATACCAAACCATTGGCTAAGCTATCTACATTTGGCAGAGCAATATTAACACCCTGTCCCCTTGTGTG
This sequence comes from Protopterus annectens, assembly GCF_019279795.1. NCBI lineage: Eukaryota > Metazoa > Chordata > Ceratodontiformes > Protopteridae > Protopterus > Protopterus annectens. The sequence continues at coordinate 722,436,954 of NC_056746.1, read as the reverse complement.
GGCCTGTCTGACTGTTATAGATGGGCCTGTCCAGATGTCACTCTGTGATGGTTTGACAGCTATGGCCGACATGTAGCCTTATAATAACATTGCAACACAAACAGTCTGAGGATGACAGCAGAAGTAGGGGTGCAATGATGTACAAACTTCTAAACAGGTTCTGTTCTTCTGACTTCTATATTTCATAAACTGACCACAACCTTCTAAGGGGGGGGTATCAATAGCTACACACCACCACCCTCCTCAGAGGATGCAGACAAATATGCTGAACAGTATGCCAGTGCAGTATATAAGTACCTGTACAACTGCATGGACTCAGCCATACCCAACAGAACTAAAACCTGCTTCTCAAGGAAACACAGACCTATGTGGTGGACATCCTCTATCAACAGGCTTTACAGCAAAAGGAAGCAACTGTTGTCCAAGGGTAAAAAGGCACAAATTCCCAATTGGAAACCCCCCCTCTTAGCTTCAACAAGCAAAGTAGATCACTAGTGAAATCCACCAAAGCCAATTATGAATCAAAACTAGCCTCTGAAACAAAGGCTAACCACAAAGCCTTTATCAGTTACATCAGAAGCTTCCATGGTTAACCCCAGGTTTGTACTGAATGACTTCTTAATGGTGCCACTTACACTGATCCTGTTGACTTAGCCAACCTGCTAGCAGATAGGCTCAGCGCAAACATCACCCCCCCCATCCCCACCCAAAGGCACATTCCACATCCCCAATACTTGCCCTGCACCTCACATCCCCATAGATCATGTGTTAAAGTCCCTATCCAAGCCAAACAACACAACTGCCATGGGACCTGATAGTATTCCAGACTGTATTCTGCTACATCTCCAGCAAGAAGTAGCCTCGTCATTGAGCACCCTACTCAACCATAGCCGAAGTACAGCAGAGCGGAGAACAGCCATTGTCATCCCATTGCACAAAGGTAGTGCCACTACTGACCCTGGAAACAATCACCCCATTAGCTTGGCAAATCTGATCTGTAAGGCCATGGAGAGTATTATTATGTGCATCATAAACAAGAACATAGGTAATCTCGAAGCACTTGACCACACCCAGTTTGGATTTGTCAAGGGCAGATCTTGCCTGTTTAACCTGGTTGACTTCTTTCAGACTGTTACCAAGGCACTGGATGAAGGAAACGCAGTACACACAGCTTACTTTGACTTGGCCAAAACCTTTGACACAATCCCCCACTCGGGCATCATCAAAAAGCTAACAAAACTTGGTGTAAATCCCTATGTCATCATGTGGGTGCCCAACTGGCTCACTGATAGGACCCACAAGGTTAATATAGGTGCCTCTACCTCCGATAACAGACCTCTCACTAGTGGCGTCTACTGTGGATCTGTCCTGGGGCCCCTATTGTTTTCTATCTAGTCCGAGGGCAAGGAAAAGACAAAAGGGCTGTGGCTGACTAAGTTTGTGGACAACTGTAACTTGGGTGTTGTCATTGACTCCCCAAATGATGTTAACATAGTTCAAGAGGGTCTCACAGCAACAAATGAATGGTGCCAGAGTCATGGCCTTAAGTAAAATGTATTAGCATACCATTCATGAAAAGCACAGCCCCTACTGATTACCACATTAGCGGCAAATCCCTAAGTACACAACCTGTGCTGAGAGACCTGGGTACACAAGTTGACAACAATCTCACGTTTGACCATCATGTAGCGGTGGTCAGAAAAGATTTTTACTTGGTTCTTCTCATAAGTAAAGGGATTGCATCCAGAAAAAAAGGAGGTTATTACCTCTCTGCACTCTGCCCTCATTAGGCCAATAATTGAGTGCAACACCCCGTTTGGTATGTACCTCTCCAAAGACCTGCACCAACTGGAAAGGCCACAAAAATACCTCACAAAGATAATCCATGGCCTCCAACTCCTGCCTTATGTGGATAGGCTCAAATCACTATCACTCTACTCTGTATCATACATTTTGCTCAGAGGTGACCTGTGTCTCACCTACAAGGCAATCTCAGACCCTGCTCTAGTACAGATGTTCCATATCCATATGTCTATGCAAGCATAGTACCCCATCAAAAGTCTTAAATCTAATATGTGACATTAACAAACCATCCTGGAGAGACAGGTTTGTCTCCCAGAGGCTGACCCATCTCTGGAATATACTTGCCATACACGACAAGCAGTGTACTTTGCTGACCCTCTTCAAGTGCAACCTTGATGACCGGATGGGCAAACAAAAATCTGTCCCAGCTGTGCCACCTGTGTCTCACATTGAGAGGGCTTACAGCTGCTGATTGTGTTTTCTTTTTTGGGAATATACTCTGGGCTAAGTTTTTAAGGGCCTGAGAGCCATTAACCTAGTAATATCCTATGATCCCATGAGCAGTTACACTCAGAGGTATGAAGTCCATAACCCTGTGTGTGATGTTATGACTTCTACCCCACTCACACCAGAAATATAAATACATAACAGTAGCAACTGTGGGCAAAGCCTGTGACTGCACTGCAGAAGGACAAAGAGACACATATAAGGGGAAGGGGAGCCACTGGCCAGACAAATGGAGAATGTGCACACCAGAACAAATTGTGCAGTAACATAGGTTCCCTGCAGTGTATGCAGTCAGTAAACTTCACCACATACAACACCCACCCACATATAGGGGGTCCATCTCAAAGCCAAAACTACATGAGAACTCCACAAGCCTCCACACTACATACCATGCATATTCCACACACCACTGTCAGGCAACCACTAAGGCCCAAACATAAACCCAGCATATTACTCATAGGAGACTCCAATGTGAGACACACAGATGTGCTTCTCAACATGCTGCATAAGGAGACAGTAACAGTTACTGGTTTGTCAAGTGCCATCATCTGCCATATCACACATGCACTGAAGTCTCTCCACAACAGGTACTGTTATAAGTCTGCCCCAGTCCATGTTGGTGTGAACAACTTCAGACGTACCTCCCTGGAGTATAAGAAGACAAACATGATTGAGCATGCTGAATATGTTTCCCATGCAGGTGCATCCCTAGGCTTAAGCAGCATTCTACTGTCACCCAGAATGATGCCTCAATACAAACAGAAAATGACTGACATTAACAAGTGGCTGATTTCTGGTGTCATCCCAGTGGGATCCTGTGCCTCACAGCTTGGAAAGATATGATCGACAGACCATGCTGCTTGGTTAGAGATGGCCTGCATTTGTCTCAGTTGGGCTTCAGGCTTCTGGCAAAGGTCCTTGCCTCCCCCATAGTGGCTGTTTCAGGGAAAGTCATGAGGTCAATACTACCTCAACAAAATGCAAATTAAAGGTCATGTTGCTAAATGCTAGGAGTCTAAACATGAAAATGCACTCATTGAAAACCTTCTTAACCCTGGAAGATGCTGACATTTGTACATTCACAGAAACCTGGGCCACAGCTGTGGAGAGCAACCCATTCTTACCTGCTCAGTCATCCTATCACACAGCCAGACCCCAAAATGTGGGCAGCAAAGCCAAAAGAGGTGGAGTATAAATATACATATAAATTAAACAGATACACACCTCCAAGCTGGTCAAACAGTATGACAAACACGAGACACTCTAAGTGCAGTTAACCTTTGAGAAAACCCCTATTCAAATTATAGGTAGGTACAGGGCAACATATTTGACTCAGGATGCCCACCCCTCCTATCGGGCCCTCTACAACTCTATCAAGATTCAACCCTTTACCCTGATCCTGGCTGACTTTAATTACCCAACCATAGATTGGAAAAACCCAACCATGCCAGAACAGAAATGCACAGAGATTCTCCCATCTTATCAATGCTAAATCCTTAGGACAGCTACTTGATACCCCCACAAGATGTGATACCTGTGTTGGACGTGGCAGTAACCAACATGATTAACCACTGCAGCACCCCTACAGTATCATCCTCCCTGTCAAGATCTGACAAAAAAGCACTCATGCTCGATATCGCCATCTCTCCTGACCCCCTTCTAGCCATGGTAAAATGAAAATGTCTCCCAAGCTGATCACAACCACCTGAAGCTGAAACAGCTGCACAGCTCCCTCCCCACTGGAGGAACAGGCACCAACGTCCAAATGTACACGAAACTACTATACCAGCATAAATATATATATATATATATATATATATATATATATAGAGAGAGAGAGAGAGAGAAAGAGATGTATGGAATCAGAATACCTGACAGGACAACATCATCCTCCACAAGGGAGAGTAAACCTGTCAAGAAACATCTGCAATAAAGGAACTAAATAATAAAAGGATAACTTAGCTGTCCAGGACCAAGAAGGAGCAGGTGCACAATTAGAATCAATCTCTCCTTAGCCTGAACAAACAAATAAGAGCACCAGTGAAATCTTCTAAAGGCAACTCCGAGTCCAAATTGCCCACATCTATGACAGACAATCATAAGACCTTCTTCACATATGTCTGCAGTCTCAAAGGAAGCTGCCAGATATGTTCTGTACTGGTGGTCAAGGACACCACATACACAAATGCTGTAGATATAGCCAATCTACTGGCTGACAGATTCAGCAGGAATGTCTCCTCTCTGTCTCCCTCATCAGTAAAGCAGGACATCCCCAGTTCCTGGCCACCCACCCATTATCACTTGGGAAAAGGCCATCACTGCCCTCTCAAAGCCAAAAAGACAGCCTCTGTGGGACCTAAATACATCCCAGGCTGCATCCTACATGAACTCAGACATGAACTGGCAGCACCATTAGGCACCCTAGTCAACCAAAGTCTGAGTACTGTTTTTGTCCCAGCCGAGTGGAGGACAGCCACATTCATCCTTTATACAAAGGTGGAGTGTTCATCATTCAAGGAAATTAAAGACCTATCAGCCTAACTATCCTGATCTGCAAGGCCATGCGATGGATTATCATGGACCTCATTAACAGGGACATTCAGCAAACTCAAAATACTCGACCCCACACAGTCTGCCTTTGTCAAGGGGAAGGTATGTCTGTTAAATCTGGTTGATTTTCCTGAGACAGCCACCAAAGGCATGGACGAGGGAAAGATGGTGCACACCACCCATCTTGACTTGGCCAAAGCCTTACACACTATTCTCCACTTGGCCATAGTAGATAAACTCTGTCAACTATGCATCAATGCATATGTTACCAGATGGGTACAAACTGACTCATTGATAGAACTCACCTAATCATAATAGGGGTAACAAACTCAAGCAGTACACCCGTAATGCACAGCATACCCCAGGGATTGGTCTTGGGGCCTCTGTTATATGGAATATACTTCCCTGAAGTGCAGGAGAAAAACACTGGCCTATGGCTGACCAAGTTTGCAGATGACTGCAAGCTGGGAACAGTCAGTTCCCAAAGTGATGTGGATGTTTTTCAATGGGGTCTCACCAAAACAAATGACTGCTGCCAGAAACATGGCCTCAAGCTGAATGCCAGAAAATACATCGTCATCCACTTCAGGGAGACTGATGTCACTACATATTATCACATTAACAACAGCATCCTGCATACACAATCAGTACTGAGGCATTTGGCCACCCAGGTTGATAGCAAGCTGACTTCTGAGCACAATGTTGCTTCCATTTTACAGAAGGCTTTCTAGATGGGCCAACTCAAAAGTAAGGGTATCTCATCCGGAGACAAAGAGGTCATAAGATCAATGTATCCTACCCTTATAAGGCCAATTATTGTGTACAATGCCCCCTTTGGCATGTACCTCACAAAGTGCATGCAGCAGCTGGAGAGACCACAGAGGTTCCTCACTGGGAGAATCCAGGCCCTCACATACCTACCCTACACAGATAGGCTAAAAGCACTGTCCCTCTACTCAGTTCCATACAGACTCCTCAGAGGTGACCTCTGTCTGGCATACAAAGCAATCCAGATCCTGTCCTGATAGGACTGATGCACATCTGGAAGTCAAGCCCCACTCAGTCAACTTGTAGGCACCACATCAACCTGGTCTGTGATATCAATTGGACTTGGTGTGACAGATATGTGTTCCACAGATTCCCCCATCTGTGGAATACATTCCCTGTCCACATCAAGCCGAATACCTCAATACCCCTTGTGAAGTACACTCTGGAAAACTGCATGGGAAACAGAAAATACAGTCCTGTGATTCCACTTGTGTCCCTGCTGGACAGGGGCTCTGGGAGCTGACATGTCTTAACATGGCCTACATTCTCGTCTGCTAGGGTTATAAAGGCTTTAGGGTCAATAGCCTAGTAACCTCATGTGAATCTATGAACCTATAAACAAATGTCTGTCAGTGGTTCACCACATTACTCTATACTGCTCTGCCACTGACATAGCAGGAAATCACAGTGCTATGTAGAATATACCACACATATTATGGAAATCTCTGCTCAGTACAATGCACTCTGTACCCCCACCAGAATATGACTTTTCAGTTATGAAAGATACCACACAACCAGGAGATCCCCAGCCAGTATATCACTGAGGTGCTGGACTGTTTACACAGCTTCATCAGCCAATCGGCTGTGGCCACACCTCTCAACTGGCTGCATTTGGCAAGAATGTCTATAGTTTGGCTCATAATTTTGGTCTGTTCATCATAAATATTGTATTTCTCTAGTAAATCACTATGATGATTTGAGTATTTAAGTCAATAAGTATTGATATACATTTCAGTGTCAGACATCATATATTTCAGAAAATGTCTGCTAAAACAAACGCTGTTAATCTAGCAACTTTCTAAGTTTTTAAGAGCAATATTTAAAATATCTCCCTATGTTTGGCACATTGTCCCCCATTTTGGCAGGCTAGCCCCAGATGTCTTGCACTAACAGGTTGAGAGGTATGGCTGTAGCACACAAAACCCTGGACCAGAGTACAGCTATCTCTGGAATGGACTCCCACTCTTAGTATAGAAGGTCACACTGGGCATGGTCCTGCACTTAGAGAATTACAGCCCATGTCTAAACACACACTGGACTGCACAACTGGATTGTGCATATATGTCTTTGCATACAGACAGCTATGTACACCTTAACTGTCTCTACCCACACCCATCAGACAGGATTACCTTCAGCTATCTGTAGGTGGCCCATATGTGCTATATCTGCATTTGTGGAATGTGATACACAGATATATACATATATATATATATATATATATATATATATATATATATATATATATATATATATGTATGCATAGGCAACATATACAAATATTTCAAGTATACACACACACATAGACATGGGGAAGAGAGAGACTGACGGTGATAGAGAGAGAGAGAGAGAGAGAGAGAGAGAGAGGGAGACACAGAGAGTGAGTCATAGACAGAGACACCCTGAAAGGCATAGAGTGATGTCCTGCTGCAGACAGTTGCATACCCAGTTGGAACCAGTGGCATGTGCTAGCGTGAAGGTGAGCTACATTGAGTAATAGTAGTAAGGTAGGGGTTGTAATATTACATCACCCACCTTTGTGTGTGCGTGGGTGTGTGGGTGTGTGTGTGTGTGTGTGTGTGTGTGTGTGTGTGTGTGTGTGTGCTTTTCTGTGCGTGTGAGTCTGTTTGTAGATTAAAGTATTTTGAGGCCTTTCTCACCCAGTACACTTCCCATTACCCTACTTTACAAGATCTGTTGATGTTGTTCACCTTAAAAGTACATTTGGACACTCTTTAGCCCTATAAGCTCTGTGGTGTGTGCAATAACTGCAAAGCACTATAGGACAAATAACTGAATAGGTAGGGGTTCTAATCTCAGTCCTGGCAGGTGTGTGTTTGTAGGTTACAGTAATTTGAGGCATTTACCACCCAGCACACTTCTCATTGCCCTACTTTAAAGATCTAATGTCATTCACCTTAGATGTACCTTTGGACATTCTTTGGCCCTATAAGCTTTGTGGCATGTGTGATATCTGGGTAACACTATAGTACAAATAACAAGACAGGTATGGGTTCTAATCTCAATCTGGGCGAATGTGTTTGTATGTTAAAGTATTTTGAGGCGTTTTCCATCCAGTACACTTCCCATTGCCCTACTTTACAAGGCCTGCTAATGCCATTTACCTTAGGAGTACCTTTGGACACTCTTTAGTCCTGTAAGCTTTGTGGTGCATGAAATAACTGTGTAACACTATAATACAAATAGATACAGTTTCTAATCCCAATACTGGTAACACTACAGTACAAATAACTAGATAGGTAGGTGTTCCAACCTCAATACTGGCAACTGTGTGTGTGTGTGTGTGTGTGTGTGTGTGTGTGTGTGTGTGTGTGTGTGTGTGTGTGTGTGTGTGTGTGTGTGTGTGTGTGTGTGTGTGTGTGTGTGTGTGTGTGTGTGTGTTGGTTATACCATTTTGAGGCCTGTTCCACCCAGTACACTTCCCATTGCCCTACTTTACAAGGCCTGCTGATGTCATTCACCTTATAAGTACTTTTGGACACTTATCAGCCCTATAAGCTTCGTGGCATGTGTGTTAAGTAGGCAGCACTATAATATGTACAAGCATATAGGTAGGCTTTTGAATATCAATGCAGCCAACTATACTACTGTGTGTGTTTATGTGTGAAGCATATCCCCCTGTATGTGTTGGTTATACCATTTTAAGGCCTGTTGATCCCCTCCCCATGGGGGTCTACTTTATGTGCTGGAAGTCTGAGAATATCAAATACGATATTCTCGACATGAGTACACCGAAAGAGCAAAATATCGAAAATGGAAATGGAAATCTCCGTAGGTGGAGATTTCCATTTACTTCAATGTAGTGCGATCTCAGAGTTGGTATTTTTAAGTAGCAGGGGGTATGGGCAGTGTAGCCCTCCACGTGGGGGATGCAGGGGGTTGCCCTCCTGCCTCCACTAGTTCAAATGTTTTTTGTGTGTATTTTTTTTGGACTTCGATTGATTAATAGTTCGATACATATGGTTCGATTCATATGCATTCGAGCTATTAAACTTTCAAGGTCCTAAAGTAGACCCACCAATGGCACTACTTTAAAGAGGCTGTTAATGTCATCCACCTTACAAGCAGTCATACATTTTCTAACACAAAAGCACTGTGGTGCATGCAATAGTCATATCAGTCTGTATTGCACATATCTAGATAGGTAGGTCATCTAATAGGAAAAGTGTCACCTCTGTGTGCATGTGTGTTTCAATGCATGTCCCCATGCAGCAGTGTGTCTGTGTTTCCGATGTCTCTACCATATTAAGGGCCTATGACCACACCATTGTCAATCCTAACAGCCCCTTCAATTGTCACACACTTGAATAGTAGTCGCAGACACTGCAACACTATAGTAGCTCTGTGGTGTTTGTGTTATGTGCATACCACTATCATTTGTAAAACTAGGCAGATAGAGGTTCTACTATCAGCAAGGGCAGGTCATGAGTGTGTGTGTGTGTGTGTGTGTGTGTGTGTGTGTGTGTGTGTGTGTGTGTGTGTGTGTGTGTGTGTGTGTGAGTGTGTGTATGTACATCCCCTTGCAGCAGTCTATCTGTGATACAGACACCAGCATACCTCTCAACCCCTCACAGAAAGACATCTGGTTAAAGCCATATGGAAAACTGGGGCAAACACCAAATATCGAGCACAACCTTCACATACTGCTGTGACATGTATGGAAAGTAGATACCAGAACAGGTCATGCATTTGAATGCATTTTCCAAGGGGTATGTCTTGTTACATGGCAATATACATCATCAATCTGCAATGTTAGCCTGTCATGATTTCCCTACAGTTTGCCAGAAAATAACAATTTAATGACAGATGGAAAGAAAATATGTGTAAAACATCAAGATAATCTGCAGACATATACAGAGGGCACAGGTATGGACACCATCTGTACCACCTTTGATGCTCATGCACTGGCCCAGTAATCAAGGAGCCTCAATCCTCTCCACTAACACCAGAGAGGGGCATTCACATTGGGAGGGATAACAAATGAACACACAGTAAAGTACAATTTCCCTTAAGAGCACACAGAGATCACAGTCAGTCTGGGGCTGGTTTCTCCCTTTCTCTCCAGATCCCTAATAAGACTCCCCACTGGGACAGCTATAGGGTACAGATCTCATCCAAGTAGTCAACCCAATATATCCAGTGCCCTCTTTGTCCAACCAGTGCTTTGTGTCCCTGCCCAAGTAGCTGACACAGACACACACAGACACACACACACACACACACACACACACACACACACACACACACACACACACACACATTTTGAGATTTGGTTTATATACAAATGCATAGACACTCTTGGGGAAGGCTGGCACAGGTTCTCCAGCTGGTTCTATATCATATGAGTGAATCGCACAAATTTTGAACGCTCATAATATCAAACGTACCGGACCTCAAACTTCCTATTGTAGAAGGCTCATCCCCCTGCTAAATATATATTCCAACTCTAAAATTGCACTACAATGAGGAAAGGGCAAATATTCCATTCTTCACTGTACTGCGATCTCAGAAAAAGCACTTTGAGGTCCAGCACATTCAATATTATGAGCGTTCACAATTTGTGTGATTCGCTCATATGATATAGACCCTCTCCAGCTATGTCCCCTCCTGCAAGGCTATATGGTAGTAATCACTGCCACCAACTACTCTTATCAGCTACTAAAAAGACCCTTACTAAATGGTGTCCAATTATTACTGTGCAATATTATTATCCAGTTAGTAAATGTGATGAACAGCAATGCTTATTTGGAGTGGCTTTGTACAGTATCACTATATACATGCAATGCACTCTAGAGCTTAACTTATATCTACACCAAACAGCCACAGTTGAAAGGTTTAAAAATATTTAATAATAAATAATAAAAACACAAGACAAATTTCTCAATTGAAAACAGTGCTAGTCAAGAGTTTAGAAATCACAGGAAAATGCTTAAAATAATACTGTAGAATAGTCGGACATAAATATAGAAAATAGCTAGACTAAATCTGACTAAATTCCTATCCAACTAATAGCAATCACAGTTCTAAATAAACTTACACATAGAGCAAAGGCAGAGTACTGGTGAGTAATGTTCTTCAGACAAAATCCAAAATGCTCTGATTCTCTGTCTCTAAGAATGTCTTAAAAATAATACATCACTGCTGACTCATTTTAGATTACATCATTCTTCTCTGGTTCCCAGGCTAACAGAAACTCAGAGTTTTAACATTTTTTGATCTTGCATCTGTCCAGGAAACTACAGCAATAAAAGACATTATATATGTAAAATCTAGCAATTAACTCTGGTCTCAAAACAATAGAAAGAATTCCTCAGTCCAGACATCATGTCTCTGAGCTTTGAGATCAAACAGTTATACAATGCTTGACTTATCCGTTTCTTCCAGTAGAGTGCACTGTAGTTACATTTTTGAAGTTCAACATTTAACACTGTTTTCTTACATTTAAGAGGACAAGCCTATGGATTATGAAAAAAAAATGGCAAGAACGTCAACGCACTAAAAATGCACTGAAATGTAATATAGTTAGCACTTTCATGATGAACAATGTCAAAACTTCATCTGACAAACAAGAACTATGTGTGATGATGTCTTATATACAGTTGAACAAGCAGTCACATGATATTGGTCAGCTGACCATAAAATCATGAACACATAAAAAAACTTTTAAAACAATATGCATTGATGTAAAGCTGTTGCTGTGAATTCGGAACACTTTCCCACTAGATGATTGAATTATATACATATTCATGTAAATGAAACAAAACTTATACATATCTCATCAAGCTATTCAGTTTCAAGATACAAACAATGGAACATATATCATTTAACCCAGGTTGCATAAAGGCATCCAACTTGAGTTGCCATAGCAGTTCTTTTTGTTCTAACCTCAAAGGTAGTGGTCTGCCCCTCTCCTGGGCTTCCATACGATCAATAACTTTGAATAGAAAACAATTACCTGGGTTGTTAGATATATGTTTGGCCAAGGTGTTATCAGTTTGGTTGTTTCTGATGGCATACTGGTGTTCATAAATCCATTCCCTGAGTCTCCTATCTGTTTACCTATATAAAAACCTGGACAGGATTTACATCTGGCCAAGTAAATTATACTCTTGGAATTACAGTTATACCTCCCTCCACAGGTAAACCTCATGTCTCTAACTCGAAAGTAAATACCAGTGTCAATGTACCTACAGTAGGGGCAAGCTTCACATTTAAACATACCCTTTACTCTGGAATGGTGATAGTTTCCATATTCTAAATGATTTTTCAAATTTTTACCCCTTATATAAATAATCCTAGGAGATACTACCAATTTAAGTGTTATACTCTCATCTGTTGAAATTGGGTTCCAATTTTATACAGGATCTGCTTCAATAAATATGCATCCTTAATAAATGGTGTTACGAAGGTTAGGGAATAGTTGATATTTATATTTGGTGCCCCTAGGATATTCACTGAGGTGTGTGTGTCCACTAAGTTAGGATCTCTTAGGATTGCCTTAAAGTGGCCAGATATTCTTTTTGATGATACCTCCATAATTAGGTCCTACAATAGGGGATCAGGGTAGCCGCATTTTAAAGAAAATTTCCTTCAGGAATTCAGATTCATTGAGAAAGCCAAAATGGTTAGAAACCAATTCTGGATGCCCTGACAAGCTGCCCGTTAACTACTGATCTCTTTAGGTGAAAGGGATGGAACTAGAAAAATGAAGGAAGGGATTTGAATAGGTTTCCTTCCTGAAAATCATAGCTATGTAAGCTTGCCTACATCTGTCCTTTTGTGAAAGTACATCTAAATAAGATATTTTTTCACTCTGAAATTTGCTGTTAATTTTTAAGAAATTGGTAGTGTTATTAATATACTGGACTAAATCTTGGAAAAGTTCTCATTTCCCCTTAAATATAATAAAAATGTACAAGTAACGTGTATAAAAATAAATGGCCTCTAAGAAGGGGTTATTACTACGAACAAATTCCTTTTCCCAGTATGCCATTACCAAATTGGAAAAAGTTGCCCCACATGGTGAACCCATGGCCACTCCTTTTGTTTGTAGGTAATACGTACCTTAAAAAAGAAAATAGTTGTTAGTCAAAATCAGGTCCAATAATTCCTGAACCAATCTCAATTCATCATTATCCATCCCTTTACTCAACAAGATCTGAATGACCCATTCAATGCCAAAGTCATGGGGGATGACAGTATAAAGATCCTTGACATCCATGGTAGCAAAATTGAAACCATCATTATAAACTAAGTTGTTGATGTTTTCCAAAAAGGACTAGAATCTTTACAAATCTGCTGTTCATTGGTCAGATATTTTTTGAGGATGTAATCTACATATTTTGCTAAGGGGTATGTGATGGAATTCATCCTATTGACTACTGGAAGCAAAGGAGGATGAAAAAGATCCTTGTGGATCTTTGGGATGCCAACAATTATTGGAATCGGTGGTGCTGGCATGGAAAAATAGTTGTATAAGTCAATGGGAATTCTGGCTTCAATAAACAAATCGTTAATGTATATCCAGATCCTTCTGTATGCAGTATTCAGCTCATTAAGGGACACAGTGATGTAATTATCTGTATTTTGAGCCAACATTATTTCCTACTAAAAGTAAGTTCAAGTTTAGTTTTCGAACAAATAATTTTAAGTCAAGTAATATTCTAGCCACATCTCAACCGCTAGTGGGTACGAATGTTAAACCTTTCGATAAAGTGTCCGCTAACGCTGTTTCCACCAAAAAAGATGACTAATTAAATATTTTGAAATCCTTGGTGGAGTTATATGCCAAAGTTAAATTTACATTCAAATTAGATGCTTCAGTCAATATATTGTTAGTCTCTCCTATTGATGGTGGCTCAGTCAAGTTTATTTCCTGGATTAGCCATGATTTTGATGCTTCTTCCTCTTGTTGCCATTCTGAATCTGGTTCTGCTGCCCCCGATTCTGACCATTGTGAAAATGTGAAGAGGGGTTGCCATTTCCACCTGCATTAGAGTTAACAGTCTGGTTGTTTTGATTTGTCAACCTCTGACTACAGCATGGGCCATCCGTCATTGATCCCTGGACTTCGTTACCTCCGGGCAGAGTTAGGATAATATCTTCGTCATCGTTCAGAGGAATGCTATGGTCGATACCACCCTCTGAGTTGCTAATAGGCTGGTTACTTCCTTCCCATTGTTGAGACATTGGAGGCTTTGAGTAGGCAAAACCTCTTATGTATTCAGAGTCATCTCATTTTAATTTCTTTATTTTGATGGCTCTAAGTTTATTAATATAAGCATCTATACCAGAAAAGATGCATGTGTAATCAAATTTATACTTATTAAAGTCAGGATCGCTCTTAATTAAAGCATCCAAAGTATTTATTTCTTTGTCTAAGTCTTCAATTTTCTGTTGGTAATAATATATTAGGCAGTGTAACAGATCTAAATCTTGTTTATTAAACAAGTCCATCAGTTCTCTGTGAAAAGGAGAATCGGGAATAAGTCCTGTGGGGTAACGCCAGGACCTTAATCCCTTTGGTACAATGTTACACTGCAAGCACTCATGGAAATATGTAATTCCCCGCTGTAACTTTATCGAAAGGTTTAACATTCGTACCCACTAGAGGTTGTGATGTGGCTAGAACATTACTTGACTTAAAATTATTTGTTCGAATACTAAATGTGAACTTTCTTTTAGTAGGAAATAATGTTGGTTCCAACTTAAGAAAACATGAGCTTTTTAGAATACCTATTACTTTTAATCCTTTAGTTCACCCTTCTTTGAGTGTTTTTGTTTGTATGTGTGAATATGATATTAGGAAGTTACATATATTCAGGCATCGTGTCAATAATTCCTACAATAATTTCAGTAGGAATGAATGGCAGATGGTAAGAGCTTTAAGAGACAGTGGTTTGAGAATCACCAAACTGGATAAAGGGGGTAGTTTGCTGTTTATGAATTACCAACACTATACTGGATGTATGGAACAAATGTTGAATACAGATAATTACATCACCATCTCCCTTAATGAGCTGAATACTGCATACAGGAGGATCCGGATATACCTTAATGATTTGTTTATTGAAGCCAGAATCCCTATTTACTTATACAACTATTTTTCCTTGCCAGCACCAAAAATTCCAATAATTTTGGCATCCCAAAGATCCACAAAGATCTTTTGAATCCCCCTTTGCTTCCAATAGTCAATGGGAGGAATGCCATCACATACCCATCAGCAAAATATGTACATTACATCCTAAAAATATATCTGACCAATGAACAGCAGATTTGTAAAGATGATTGGTTCTTTTTGGAAAACATCAACAACTTAGTTTATAATGATGGTTTTAATTTTGCTACCATGGATGTCAAGGATCTTTATACTGTGATCCCCCATGACCTTGGCATTGAATGGGTCATTCAGATCATGTTGAGTAAAGGGATGGATAATGATGAATTGAGATTGATACAGGAATTATTGGACCTGATTTTGACTAACAACCATTTTCTTTTTGATGGTACATATTACCTACAAACAAAAGGAAAGTTTTGCCAATTTGGTAATTGCATACTGGGAAAAGGAATTTGTTCTCAGTAATAACCCCTTCTTAGAGTCCATTTATTTTTATACACATTGCTTGGACAACATTTCTAATATATTTACGGGGGGACGAGAACTTTTCCAAGATTTATTCCAGTATATTAATAACACTACTGATTTCTTAAAATTTACCAGCAAATTTCAGAGTGAAAAAATATCTTATTTAAATGTACTTTTACAAAAGGACAGATGTAGGCAAGCTTCCATAACTAACATTTTCAGGAAGGAAACCTATTTGAATGCCTTCCTTCATTTTCTAGTTCATAGGTTCATAGGTTCATAGGTTCATACTAGGCTATCTTCCCTAGGGCATTTATAAGCCTAGCCAGAATGTGTTTGGCTTTCGCCACCCATTTTAAATTTATTTTGCTATGCCCTTTTTCGAGGTTAGTATACTGTGCCTCTGTCTAACAGTGACACAGAAGTGATACCCGGGGTAAACCTACGATCTCCCATCCACTCATCAAGATTCCTCTTGAAGAGAGTCAATGAGGGACTCTGCCTAACCTGGACTGGGATTTTATTCCAGAGTGAAGGGAGCCTCTGGGTTATGAATCTGTCCCTCCAGCATGTCCTATTTATTTCAGTGCTGAGGTTCAAGTCTCTCGAGCACATAGCTCAATGGGATTTGGATTTTCTGAGGTGCAGCATGTCCATTAATTCCGGGTTGGACATGGCCTTATACGCCAGGCACAGATCGCCTCTGAACAGGCGGTATGCCACTGAGTAGAGCTGGAGTTTCTTTAACCGGGCAGCATATGGCATCTGTTTGAGCCCTTTGATCCTCTTGGTGAGGTACTTTTGGGGTCTTTCCAGTTGCTGCAGGTGTCTGGTAAGGTACATCCCAAAAGGGGCATTGTACTCAATTATGGGCCTGATGAGGGATGAGTAAAGAGGCACGATAACGTCCCCTGATCTAGATGTGAATCCCTTCATGATTAGGTGGGCTATATAAAATGTTTTTCTAACCACTTTGGCCACGTGGTTGTCAAATGAGAGATTGCTATCAACTTGGGTCCCCAGGTCCCTAATTACTTCTTCTGTACTTAATGGATTACCACCTATGTGGTAATTTGTGGGCACTTTGTTTTTGCCAAAGGGGATGACTATACACTTTTTGGCATTTAGCTTGAGGCCATGGCTCTGTCACCAGTTGTCTGTTTCTATGAGGCCCTTTTGGAGGATGCTTGCGTCGGCTGGAGAGTCGATTATGGCGCCCAGTTTGCAGTCATCTGCGAACTTGGTCAGACACAGTCCTTCCGTGTTGGCCTGTACCTCTGAGAAATATATACCGAACAAGAGAGGTCCCAGGACTGAGCCTTGTGGGACACCACTTGTAACTGGTTTGGAGTCTGACATGGCTCCAGCAATTCTAACCATGTGGGTTCTGTCCTTGAGCCAGTTTGCAATCCATCTAGTGACATAGGGGTTAATATTTAAGCTGGTGAGCTTATCTATAATGCCTGAGTGGGGTATTGTATCGAAGGCTTTTGCAAGGTCCAGGTAGGCTGTGTGGACCACCTTCCCCTCGTCAATGGCCTTGGTGACTGTTTCAAAGAAATCAACCAGGTTTAAGAGGCAGGATCTGCCCTTAACAAAGCCGAACTGGGTAGGATCCAGTGTTTGTAGGTCCCCAATATCTTTATTTATGAGGTCCATGATGATCCTTTCCATAGCTTTGCAGACCAAGCTAGTCAGGCTTATGGGGTGATAGTTTCCAGGATCCGTTGAGGCACCACCTTTATGGAGAGGGACAACTGTTGCTCTACACCACTCTTTGGGCACATATCCTGTAGTAAGGCTGAGATTGAGCAGTAGTTTTATGTTTGGGTGTAGCTCTTCTTGGAGTTCATGTAGGACGCAGCCCAGGACACCGTCTGGTCCCATTGATGCTGTGTTTTTTGCTTTGGAGAGGGCAGCTCTTACCTGAGCATCTGAGATGTCACAGGGGCAGCACTCTGCTGGGATAGATATTTGCCCTTTTGGTGGGGAGGGGGGGGGAGTTTGCGCTGAACCTGTCAGCTAGGATGTTAGCAATGTTTGTGGGTTTGGTGTATTTTTTGTCATTTTGGACTAATTCTGAGCATATCTGGGAATAACCACCCAGGTTCCTAACATAACTAAAGAAAGCCTTGTGATTATCCTTAGTGTCCTGTGCAATTTTTCTCTCGAAGCTGGCCTTAGACCATTTTATGTGTGCCCGTAGTTTTTTGCTAATACTGATCAGTGATGCCTTCCCTTTTTGGGATTTTGCTCTATCATTTAGTAGCTTCCTCCTTCTATTGTATAGTTTGTTTATGGCTGGGGTCCACCAGACAGGACGTCTGCCTTTGGAGGATTGGGTCTTGGTTTTATTTGGGATCGCATGTTCCATGCATTCCTGAAGGTGTTCATAGAATGCGTTTATAAAGGATTCTGCAGTCTGGGCCGTATTTTCCACAGGCCCGGGGGCTTTGAAGGATTCCACCTCAGTTTTGAGGAGTGTGAAATTTGCTTTAGAGAAGTTTTTCACTGTGGTTTTCTGGGCAGGGGGTGGGGTCGGGATGTGAATATCCAGTGAGATTAGTTTATGGTCTTATCTTACCAGTGAGGGATACACTTCTGGTCTGGAGCATAGAGTCCCCATGTTGGTGATGATCAGGTCCAGTATGTTTTCCCTCTTGTGGGAGTGGTAACAAGTTGTTCCATAGCATTTGAGTTTATAAATTCTAGGAACCTTTGGGCTAGGGTGTTGGAGCTAGAGTAATGCTCCCAGTCTATGTTTGGGTAGTTGAAATCACCCAATATAATGGTGTTTGGAGAGACCTTCATATTTTCCAGTGTTCTCAGGAAGGCCGAGTGGGGTTCCTGGGTTTGGGAGGGTGGTCTGTAGCAGGCTATAAACTGGAAGGCAGTTTTACCCACTGTTAGTTGCACATGGATAGTCTCTGATGCTTCGTGCTTTGCCAACAACCTGGAGGTGTGGGTATCTTTGATGAATATCGATACTCCCCCTCCTTTTGTGGTTTGGTCCAAGTTTTGGGGCCGAAAAGCATGGTATGAGGTATAACCTGGTAGTGCTGGGGTGCTCTCAGGAGCCCTGAACCAGGTTTCTGTTACTGCACAGATGTCGATGTTCTCCATGCTAAGGAGAGTTTCGAGTGCGTGCATCTTGAGGTTTAGACTTCTGGAGTTGAGTAGCATTACTCTTAGTTTCTTATCCCTTGTGATACCTATGGAGGTGGGTTTGTCTTTTGAGCCTTGCCTAAAAAGGCACTATGGGGGTAGCAAGAGCCTTTGCCAATATCCGAAAGCCCAGGGGTGACAGGTGCAAGCCATCCCTAGCGAAGCATCGTGGCTTGTCGAGCATATCATCCCAAGCTGACAGGCATTGGATCCCCTTTGAATGACACCAATACTTAAGCCAATTGTTGAAATTGATCATCTTGTCTTCACATTGTGGCATCATTCTTGGTGAGGGTAAGATGCTACTCAAGGTCAGGGTCATACCGGCCTGGGCTACATGCTCAGAGAACTCCTTTATGTCTCTTTTCATGTAGTCCAGGGAGGTACGTCTCAGGTCATTCACACCAGCATGGACAATGACTGAGTCATATTTGTACTTGCCTTGGCGTGACCTGAGTGCTTGTGTTATGTGGCGGATCCTAGCGCCCGACAGACTGCTCACCGTGACCCTCTCCTTGTTCAGCCTGGTGAGCGGGACGTCAGTGTGCCTGACGATAGAGTCACCTATTACAAGTGTATCAGGTGTGTTGTTTAGTCTTAAGGGCTGTGACTGTTCAGCACACTGGCTTTGTGAGATATGTGTTGCACGTGTTTTGTTTTGGGGTAGCGGCTGCTTGGGTGTCTGCTTTGGAGGTCTCTGCTGCTTCGGCAGATCTTTATTTAGAGCCTCCGAGTATGTTTTTGTGTGATTATGTGTTTGGTTTGCTGTCGTGGTAGGTCTATGTGAGACTGTAATTGTGGTGAGTGTGGTTTCCTTCTCCTCCTGACTGGTTATGCCAGTACTGAGTTGAAAGAGCTTAGCCTCCAGTTTGGCTATATGGTTGCATCTCTCACATGTGTTGAAATTTGTTGGGAGGAGGAGAGGGTTGTCTGTGTACATGAGGCAGTTGTAACACTGCCTCAATATTCCCAGATTCACCAGCTGGACCGGAGAGGAGATTGACAACTGACCTTTGGACATGCTAGAATAATTTTGGGAATTCCTTAATAATTGAAAACAAGGGCCAGTGGGGAGTGAGGGTGTAGTGCTTTTAATTTTTAGTGCTGACTTATATAATTGCTTTAGTGAGCAAGTGCCAGGTAACTTAAGTGCAATGTGTTACAGGTAACTTAAATGCAAAAATGACAAACAGTAACTTTCTTTCAAGTGAAACAAGGAAATAAGTTCAGTAAGCAATGTAGATATCACTAGTGATCCACAGAAGCACTGAGAAGCCACGTATTAGGTGGAATTAGCGTTCCAGGGAAATAACAGGCAAACAAACAACAAGCATATAAACAAAGCTAGATTCAGCAGGCCTGGATCTAGTCTATGCTATAGCAAACAAGGTGTACCAATTTCAGTAAGATACAGTTCAAATATTCAGGCACTATAAACCTTCAACCAGAAATTCCCAGCTCAGAAGGGCAGAGTCCAGCCTCTTCTCCCACAAGAGTGCAGACCACAAACCTTCTTAATGTAAAATAACTGGCCTGAAAGCCCAAGTGCTTAAACCAGAACTAATACACTTTAAGAATAACAGACACTGGGCTCTCAATCAGCAGTTCCCAACTTAGAAGGATGAAAGCTACCTGTCCTGCCACCACAGTGCATGCCACAAACCTTCCTAATGTAAAACAACTGGTCTGAAGCCCAAGTGCTTAATCCAAAAGACTTAGAATGATAGCTACACTTTAATCAAGTTACTACCAAGCAGTAATAAATACAATTGAATACTTTAGAGAATGCCTGGATTAGTGCTCAAGTTACACAAACAAAGCTAGATCCAGCAGGCCCGAATCCAGTCTATGCCACAGCAAACAAGGCGCACCAACTTCAGTAAGAAGCAGTTCAGATATGCATGCACTATAAGCCTTCAACCAGAAATTCCCAGCTCAGAAGGGCAGAGTCCAGCCTCTCCTCCCACAAGAGTGCAGACCACGAACCCTCTTAATGTAAAATAACTGGCCTGAAAGCCCAAGTGCTTAAACCAGAATTAATACACTTTTAGAATAACAGACACTGAGCCCTCCATCAGCAGTTCCCAACCTAGAAGGATGTAAGCTACCTGTTCTGCCACTACAGTGCAGACCACAAACCCTCTCAGTGCAAAACAACTGGTCCGAAGCCCAAGTGTTTAAACCAAAAGGCTTAGAATGAGTTACACCAAGCAGTAATAAATACAACTGAGTACTTTTAAGATGATGCAAAAGTAAAAAAGTAGGTAGAAACACAAGTACAGTAAAAGCAGATGAAAATTTTTTTTTTCTGAACAAGTGCTGAGATCAAAGAAACAGATTTGAGTGCTGAAACTAGAAAACTGGCTAGTTATAAGAAAAAAAACTAATCTAGAAGGCTTCCCTCCAACACAGAAGGGCTTGGGGGCTCAGAAGCCTACAAATAGTCTATACCACTTAACAGGAAAGGCAGGAAACAAGCTTACATTTTTTTTTTCCCAGATGCTCTCTTTGTACACAGTAGGAGTGCCTGAAATCAGAATATGATCTCACTGCACTCAGTTGAGTGAGCAAATGAGATGGGCCCAGAAGGAGTATCCAAACACAAATTTACAAGAGGGGCGGGCAGTTGCAAGGCCACTAAGATTAACAACAAAACCAAAACAGGGAGGATGGGTGGGACTAACTGAAGAGCAGAGTCAAAACTTCCAGTTCAGTTAATATTCCTTCCACACAGTTAAAATCAATTTAAATACTGTATTTTTTTGAAAAAAAAAGAGCAGATAAAGGTACTTAAATTCTCTTATACGTCCAGTTGAATACAGCAGGTTCTCCCATCCCTTTCACCAAAAGAGATTGATAGTCAAGGGGCAGCTTGTCGGGCCAGCTAGAATTGGTTTCTAACCATTCTGACTTTCTCAATGAATGTGAATTCCTGAAGGAACTTTTTTAAAATATGGCTACACTAAGGCCCTATTGTAGGACCTAATTATGGAAGTAGTATTAAAAAGAATATCTGGCCACTTTATGGCAATCCTAAGAGAGCCTAACTTAGTGGACACACACACCTTAGTGAATATACTAGGGGCACCAAATATAGATATCAACTATTCCCTAACCTTTGTAACACCATTTAGTAAGGATGCATATTTACTGAAGCAGATCCTGTTCAAAAATTGGAACCTAATTTCAGCATATGAGAGTTTAAGACCTAAAGTGGTAGTATCTCCTAGGATTATTTATAGAAGGAGTAAAACATTGAAAAATCTTTTAGAATATGGAAACTATCACCATTCCAGAGTAAAGGGTATGTTTAAATGTGAAGCTTGCCATTACTGTAGGTACATTGACACTGGTATTTACTTTTGAGTTAGAGACATGAGGTTTACCTATGGAGGGTGGTGTAATTGTAACCCCAAGAGTATAATTTACTTGGCCAGATGTAAATCCTGTCCAAGTTTTTATATAGGGAAAACAGACAGGAGACTCAGGGAATGGGTGTATGAACACCAGTATGCCATCAGAAAAAACAAAACTGATAACGCCTTGGCCAAACATATATCTAGCAACCCAGGTCATTGTTTTCTATTCAAAGTTATTGATCATATGGAAGCCCAGGAGAGGGGCGGACCACTACCTTTGAGGTCAGAACAAAAAGAACTGTTATGGCAACTCAAGTTGGATGCCTTTAGGCAACCTGGGTTAAATGATATATTTTCCATTGCTTGTATCTTGAAACTGAAATGCTTGATGAGATGATATGTATAAGTTTTGTTCAGTTCATGTGAATATGTATATAATTCAGTTATCTAGTGGGAATTTATTCAGAATTCTCACCAACAGCCTTACATCAATGCATATTGTTTAAAAAGTTTTTTTATGTGTTCATGATTTTATGTTCAGCTGACCAATATCATGTGACTACTTGTTCAATTGTATATAAGACATCATAACACATAGTTCTTGTTTGTCTGATGAAGTTTTGACATTGTTCATTACGAAAGCATTAACTATATTAAATTTCAATGAGTTTTTAGAGCGTTGTCATTCTTGCCATTTTTGTTCTTTTTTTGGAAGTTTATGTATTTGTTTTTCACTTTACAAGCCTGTGGATTATTGCTCATATTTGCAATGGCATAGAATTATCTACAAAATTATATCTAGCTAAGCTAGCAGCCTTCACATATCTTCACATACCCCCCCCCCCCGGAGAACCAAGCTAGTTTTTCAAGTTACCCTTGAGAAACATTGCCTGAGAGGGTTAGGTCTATCTGAGTATACCTTACCCCATTCCCTACCTATAGAGCCCGTCTGCATTGGCATTCCTAATCCCACTGCGGTTCTATACTGACATATATGCTTGCAACCCTAGGCTCTATCTTAGCAACTTGGCATTTTGCTGGCTGGCTTGGTGTAACCATGTTTTGTGATCTGTAACTACAGTGAATTTTCTTCCCTACAGATAAGGCTCAAGTTTCTGCAGTGCCCACATTATGGCTAGACATTCCTTTTCTACAGCTGAATAGCATTCCTCCCTGGTTGGAGCCTATGACTGAGAAAAATCACTGGGTGCTCTTCTCCATCTGAAGATATCCGGCTAAGTACAGCTCCCACCCCACGGTTCAAAGCATCCACCTCCACAACAAACTCTTTGCTGTAATCTGGACTGGCTAACACAGGAGGTCCTCTCAAAGCTTATTTAAGCTTCTGGAATGCCTTCTTACATGCTGGGGTCCACACTACCTTAGCTGGCCTGTTCTTCCTTCTTGGGTCTGTGAGGGGAGCAGCTATGGTACTATAACTGGGAACAAATTTCTGTAGTACCCTGCTGTCCCTAAGAATGCTCTCACCTGCTTTTTGGTAACAGTGCAGGCCATGCCTGAATGGCTTCCACTTTGACTGGTTCTTGCCTGATCTTACCACTCCCCACTCTATGGTAGGAGATCTCTGCCATACCCACCTGACATTTGCTCAGATTAATGGTCAACCTTACCCTCTGTAGTCTGCCCAGCACCTCCCTGACATAGTGAAAGTGTTCTTGCCAGGAATGTCTGTAGACGGCAATATCATCTAAGTAAGCAAGGGCAAACCCTCCTGCTCCTGCTAGGATATGATCTACCAGCCTCTGGAAAGGCGGTGGGGCATTTTTCATCCAAAAGGGCATCTTTGTGAACTCATACAAGCCAAAAGGAGTCACAAAGGCTGACCTCTCTCTAGCACTGGGAGTCAAAAGCACCTGCCAGTAACCCTTGGTAAGATCAATGGTGGTAAGATACTTATCCCTACCCAGCTGCTCTAGAGCCTCATCTGTTCTAGGCATGGGGTAAGCATCTGATTCTGTGTGACTATTTAATTTCCTGTAGTCCACACAGAACTTGGTGCTGCCATCCTTCTTTCGCATCAGTACCACTGGGAAGGCCCAGGGACTGTTGGACTCTTGAATTACCCCTAGTTCCAACATCTCCTGTATCTCCTTCCTCAGAGTATGTTTGACTCTCTCAGGCAACCTATAATGGGCCTGTCTAATAAGCCTTTGGGATCCTGTATCCATCTGGTGCTGCAACAGGTGGTTGCCCCCTGGCTTCTCCAGAGAACATCCCACCAAACTCCTGTAACACTGCTCATATTTCTCAAACCCAGGTAGGGGATAGCTGCTAGGACACTGATACTGCTTCCACTGAGGTGTCAGTCTGAGCATCACAGAGGAGATCAGTCACCAGATCTACTTCAGACTCCTCTTGCAATCCACTGCAAATATTCAGCATAAGGGCTTCCTTATCATGGTAAGGTTTCATCATGTTAACATGGTACAATTTGTGCTCCTGCCTCCTGCCTAGCAGTTCTACCAGGTAGCTAACATCACTTACCTTGCTTACCACCTTGTAGGGTCCCTCCCAGGCTGCTCGCAGCTTGCTGTGTCTGATAGGAATGAGAACCATTACCTGCTGCCCTACAGCATACTCTCTAGCTCGAGCATTCCTGTCAAAGCAGACCTGTTTCTGTTGTTGGGCTTCTGCCAGGTTTTTCTGGGCCAAGCCCATGAGTTCCCTGATCCTTGTCCTGAGATTTAGAACATATGCCACAACAGTTTCCTTGTGGGATTCACACTCACCTTCCCACTCATCATGAATTAAATCTAGAGGCCCTCTCACCCTATGCCCATACAGCAAGTCAAAGGGTGAAAACCCTGTGGATTCCTGGGAACCTCTCTGTAAGCAAACAACAGATGGGGCAAATATTTGTCCCACTCCCTCTTAAACTGGTCTGCAAATGCCCGTAGCATGGACTTGACTGCAGAGTTTAACCTCTCATCAAGACCAATTAGTCTGGGGATGGTAGGGGGTGGTCTTCAGGTGCTTCACCCCACAGTACTTCCACGGATAAGCCAGCAGGTCTGACATGAAACTGGAACCTCTGTCAGTCAGCAGTTCTTTTGGGAAATCTACCCTTCTGAAAAACTCTAATAAAGCATTTACCACCTTTTCTGCCTCAATGGAGGACAAAGCCACTGACTCAGAGTACCTTGTAGCATAATCTACTACCACTAGGATATACTTTTTCCTTGTGGAACTTGGGGTACTCAGAGGCCCCACAATATCCATAGCTACCCTTGGAAATGGCTCCTCAATCACAGGCAAAGGCATCAAAGGAGCTCTCACCTTGTCTACTACCTTGTCTACCTTTTGATACTACTCACCAGTCCTGCAGTACCCTGTTACATCTCTGGAAATTCCAGGCCAATAGAAGTTCTGAATAATATGTCTCTTTGTATGTTTTATGTCCATATGACCTGCAAAGGGAATATCATGGGCTATGGCTGGAAGCACCAGATGGTAGGCTCTAGGCAATACCAACTGCTGTATTTTCTCAGCTTCTAGCCCTCCCTCAGTGGTCCATTCTCTATACAGTAATCCTTTGTCCCAGTATACAGATTTCCCCTTCTCTTGAGAATCAGGTGCCTCACTAGCTACCTACCTCAGGCCTTACAATGTAGGGTATGAGAGCTGAGCCTGTCTCAACTCTCTCTTTGTAACCCTTCCCAGCTCCCCTTCCACAGGAAGCCTGGCATCCTCTGACAGCGCTGCCTCACTGACAGCCTGGGTGCTACTACATACATCTACCTTTGCAGTCACTCTGTCCAAGGGAAAATCAGTACCCACAAGCAGCTGTGGCTCACCTTCAGTCTCATTGCTACAGAGTAGCTCCCTCTCTGAAGTAACCACCTCACCAGTTCTGGCTGCAAGTATACAGTCTGACTGGGTCTGCCCCAGGCTACCACCACTGTTATCTCGAGACAACCTACTATTGGCATTTTGTCTTCCCCACTTACTGGCTCCTTCACCCCCCCCTTGCCTCCATGGACATCTATATGCCATAAGGTCCCACTGGTTGCATTCAAAACATTTAACCCTAGGTCCTGGATGTGTACCTGAACTAGTGGCTTCCCCTGCTACTGGCAGTTTCTGTTGAGGCAGTCTGGGCTGCCCACTATGGGTTCCTTTAGACCCATGAGCAGTAATGGGAGTCACTTTCCTGTCCAGGGATGCCCTGCTTGCAAGGTACAGGTTGCCCTTCTTCCCCCAATTCATCTGAAGTAGCACATTGTCTATCAGCTAACCAGATCTTCATGTCCTCAGGCAAAGTGCTAAGGGCTTGTTCCCTCACCAAAAGGTCTGCCAGCCCTTCAAAAGTGGTGACTTCACATCCACTCACCTACCTATGAAAATAAGTGCTCAGTTCAGCAACATATTCACACACACTTTCATCTGCCTTGCATCTATACTCACAAATTTTTTTCCTATAAGTTTCAGGTGTTAGCTTAAAAATTATAACAGACAATTTTTAACAGTAGTATAATCAAACAATTCATGATCAGAAAGTTTAGACAACACTGTTACAGCTTTACCATGGTGTAAGGGGGAAACAAGCTATACACAGATTCTTTGGTCAACATCATACTGTTTACATACCCTCTCAAACTTATGAATGAAACTATCAAAATTATCACCCTCTGTAAACTGCGGAAGGAAGTTACTGACCTTTAGTACTTCTGGGGTCCGGTTACTCCCTTCCCCATTACCTCCATGATTCTGGTGAAGACTCAGCATCTCCTTTTTGTGCTGCCTCTGCCTTTCCTTCTCCTCAGCTTCCAGGCATAGCAGTTTCTTATTCTCCTCAGCCTATAGACATCTCAGTCTCTCTGCTACTTCTGTTTCCAAATGTCTGGCCTCCAACTCAATTCTCTTTAGCTCCAGAAGGATATTTAAGTCTTCTGCAGAAAGGTTGAGCTGTCCATTCTCTGAGTGTTTTACATATCCATGGCCAGTCTGATCACCCTCCAGATTACTGTTTTCTGATGCAGCTGTGACCAAAGCTGCAGTCATGTCTGCCTTAGTCAAGTTTCCATGCACAAGCCCCTTAGCCTGGTTCCTTGTCAGCTTGCCATACTCCTCTGCTGACATGCTTGCTTGCTCTCCCTGACTAACTAAGCTAACAAAAGAAATAAAACAGTTGTGATCTGAACTCTGAATATCCACTGCGTCTGCGTGGTTGATACAGAGTACAAAAACACCTTCAGAGATCACTGTACACAAGCTACAGGAATTCACTATCAACACCACTACAAGCCAATTGCCAACCAATTAATATGTGGTATGGATATACCACCACTGCCAACCAATTAATATGTGACATTTATGCACTGACCCAGTAATCAAGGAGTTTCAATCCTCACCACTAGCACCAGTGAGGGGCATCCACATTGGGAGGGATAGCAAATACACACACAGTAAAGTACAATTTCCCTTAATGGCACGCAGAAATCACAGTCAGTCTTAGGCTGTTTTTCCCTTTCCTTCAGATCCACAATAAGACTCCCCACTGGCACACCTGTAGAGTGGAGTCCTTAGCCAGGGTTCCAAACCAAGTCCTCCCAGCACTCTCACTGTCCAACCAGTGCTTTGTGTCCCTGCCCAAGTAGCTGACACACACACACACGCACACACATACACACACACACACACACACACACACACACACACACACACACACACACACACACACACACACACACACACACACACACACACACACACACTTTGAGAATTGGTTTATATACAAACACACAGACATTCCTGGGGAAGGCTGGCACAGGTTCTCCAGCTATGTCCCCTCCTGCCAGGCAATACGTCAGTAAGCACTGCCCCCAACTACTCTTATCAGCTACTAAAAAGGCCCTTACCAAAGGGTGTCCAATTATTACTGTGCAATATTATTATCCAGTTATTCATTGTGATTAACAGCAAGGCTTATTTGGAGTGGCTTTGTACAGTATCACTATATACATACAATGTACTCTAGAGTTTAAATTATCTCTACACAAAACAGCCACAGTTGAAAGACTTAAAAAATATTTAATAATGAATAATAATCTTCTCAGTTCAAAACAGTGCTAGCCAAGAGTTCAGAAATCACAGGAAAATGCTTAAAATAATACTATAGAATAGTCTGACATAAATATAAAAAACAACTAGAATAAATCTGACTAAATTCCTGTCTAGCTAAGAGCAATCACAGTTCTAAATAAACTTCTAAATAAACTTACATATACAGCAAAGGCAGAGTACTGGTGAGTGATGTTTTTCAGACAAAATTCAAAATGCTCTGATTCTGTTTCTGAGAAAGTCTTAAAAATAATTCATCACTGCTGACTCATTTTAGATTACATCATTCTTCTCTGGTTCCCAGGCTAACAGAAACTCAGAGTTTTAACATTTCTTTGATCTTGCACCTTGCCAGGAAACTACAGCAATAAAAAACATTCCCTCAGATTCACAAATCCTCCATGTAAGACTTAATAAGTCTTACTCGGAGGCTGCAGTTGAATGGTATGACATCACCGTGCCATGAATATGCATGAGGGCATGCTGACCCAACCGTAATTCGTACATGGACCATGTAAGAAAGCAGGGGGCGTATCCGACTGCCAAGCAGTCTAAATGTCCACGCCCCTGCAAGTGATTGAAAAGTAAAAGCAAATACCCAAGAACGAGTCCGCTCAAATGTCCTAGCACCCAACACCACACTCCCTGACATTGTAAACCCCCATCACAGTTATAAAAAGTAAAAAGTTAATTTTATTTTTTTAAATACCCAAAATAGCTGCCCGTATTTGCACGTGTGTGCGCGGGTGTGCCCATTGCTTAGCTACAGTTAACAATTCTGTCATGGAAGAGCATAAGAAAAAATGTTTATGCAAATCACACCAAATAGCAGTAGCATAATGGTAGAGCGTTCGCACAAAGAAGAGGCATTCACGGTTTGAGTCCCACCACTCCCCTTCGTATTTATTTTTAAATCAGTATATAAAATAATACCAGACAAATATGTGTAAATAGTAGTAAAATGCAGTGAAATGGCCAATGTATCAGTGAACAAAATAAATATTTTAAATGATCCTGATATATAATTGCCTGCAATTAAGCAGCGCTTCACCCAGAGCAATAGAGTTGCCCATAGTTTAATAATGGCTAACCCAGGGCAATTGAGGTGCCCACAGCGAAATAGCGCTTTAACCAGCGCAATCTGTTTGAGCGGACGTACGCGCCGTGCCAACCAGGGCACCGAGGAGCAATGTAGAGCAAAGTTGCTTAAATGCAGCCATACCCCCTAGCCTGTCTGGACAGTATGAAAATAAAATGAATGACAAGGTACGAACCCAGGACTTTGTGCAGCATAAGCAAAGTACAGAACCACTAAGCCATGACATCTTAGGGGAAACAGCCACTGTTAACAGACATATACTTACTAATGGTAGTTTAACCATTACTAAGCAGGTCTCCAGTCAGCCGAGAATTAAAAAAAATGTCCAATCACAAAAAAGTGTGAGAAATGCGGCATATTTAAGCCCCATAGTTGGGACTACACACCATAACTGATTGTAGCTCACATCTGCAGTTAGAATGGCTGGTGTCGGAGAGGGAACACACTTCCGAATGCAACGTTGGGGCATCGAGGAGTCAAAATACATGGTTTGGCTCCTTGTCCACCGTCATGAGTCAAGAGTCCTGCAGGGCCAGTTCCAAGGGACGGAGTACAAGGCAGAGGCTTGGAACTGGTTAGCTAATGACCTCACCAGTGCCACAAGTGTTCCTCGGACTGGTGAGCAGGTCCATCACCACCATGCAGATGGAAGCAGGACAGCCTGAACCAATGGATACAGGAGGCCTGTGGGATGCAGAATGCCCCACAACTGAGTATGTAGTCATGGAATGCAGTATGTAAGAATTGATAATTGAGTATGTATAACGGATAGGTATGTCTCAATATCCCTTCATTTAGTTTATAGCTGCAGGTGACCGTGCTGCGAATCAGCAAGCCTATGCTGATAGGCTGCTAAGGCTGCGCCACCAGGCAGGTTAGTGATTATTCTGCATGCATTGTTATATAAAATATGGGAGAGAGCATGAAAGAAAGTGTTGTAGTCCAATAATACAGCTATAAAATTGCCTGAATAAGTCCTCTGCATGTACTGTCAGATAAAAACATCAGAGAGGCAGAAAAAGAGTGTAGTAACCCATTAAGAAAGGTAACATATGTCTGGAATACTATCTCTGCAGGCACTGTCATATAAAATAAGTGAGTGAGCCTGAAAAAAGAGTGTTCTAACCTATTAATAAAGGTATAATATGTCTTGAACATGTCTGCCATATGCACCGTTAAAACAAATAAAGGAGTGAGCTTGTGGAAAGTGTGTAATGCCATTAATAAAGGTCTAAAACCTGGAGTGTGTCTGTGTCACAGAGTTTGAAATATTGTTGTACCCTTGCATTATACAAATAGTACTGTTTGAAAAAGTGCTGGCAACCCAGAGTTGTGCAGTCCCATATAAAGTGGGTGATGGAAGTGCTAGTAGCTGTGAAGCATATATACAGTCTGCAACAGTCAGTACTGGCTGGCATGCATAAGTAAATCTGGCACATGTGTAGCATGTTAGTTTATCCCCAGAAATGTGAGTGTGTGTCAACAAATGCAGGGTTCTGTACAAATCGAAGTGAAAATGTCATGTGAAAACATCCCAGATATGTAGATAAAGAAATAGAAATGCAATCAAGAAATATGTAGCAGTAACATCTGCATCCTGGACAGTTAGTATGTCAGATATAGGTCAGGCATATATTGGACTAGCTAAACCCATTACACAACCTAATGTATGGTAGCAAGTGTAATAATACACCTACAATAATAATAGACACCTGCAGTCACTAGGAATGTAGTGTAGACTAAAAGGTAATTATATGATGTTAACTGAGGTTTTTTTCTACACCCTACTGTATGTGCATAAACCATGCAATTCCACACCTCAATGGGTATGTGTAATCTTAAAATTTGTTGGGACATATGTCCTATTGTTCTATAAATATTTGCATTCATGTTGATGCATGTGCCCTGTTTACACACCACAATCATGGTGGCCTGTTGCTACCAAACATTCCTGCATGCTGTTGGAATATCCACTGTGGTTCATTATATGCATGTGTTATGCTTGCTGTTCAACTGTTGGAACCTTGGTGTGTTGGGTTAATGGGAATATTACTGCATGCTGTTACAACTAATCTGGAATGCTGTTGTTTATGTTGTAATTAAACACACCTAATCACAGAATGTATGGGAAGGCCGGTCCCTGCGGACCCACCTGTCCCTCCTCAGCTGGCAAGTGCACCTGGCACCAGCAGGTCCGGTGCCCAGCCTGGGCTCCCCTCCTCCATTGGTCCTGTGCCACCTTCGTGTGGAAGAGCTGCAGGGGATGGGGCTCATCCCCCCATGCAAGTGTGGGAGGAGAAGGGCCACCTGTCACCCTTCAAAGGATCTGGGTTGTAGTGGGTAGGGAGATCCAGCGTTCAGTCGCTGATCCCCTACGCCAGTTCGAGGCGAGAGTAGCGTGTCTCACGGGTGAGCCTGCCCATCCTATGCAGCCCCCAGCACAGCCACCCTCGGGGCTGTGAAGGTGCAGTGGTGACTGCCCATGGGTGGGGATCTCAGTTCCACTGTTACCATCTGTGGGCTCATGGGCTTGCGATTTCCAAACATCCGACCCTGTAAATTGTGTTCACCCACCCCATGTGTCATACACCGCCCCTGTATGCATCCTGTCTGTCTTGTCTGTTTACCTCCCCAACCTACCTCCCACAGCATACCTACTTCCTTTACCTCACTTCCCACTCTCACCTGAAAAAAAAAAAAAATGGGCAATCTGTACCCACAAAAAAAATACACCCCATACATAGCTGCCCATTTCGCAGACATGTCCATTGGACATGTAAACTGATAATTATAATTGGCAGTACAACATTCTTTGTTGTCCTCACCCCTCTCCCAGGGGTGGAAGGTTTCAAATATCACTCCAAATTTATTGCATATGCACAGCTGTTGCTGGTAAAGAAATGGGCAGCTATGGACCTTCCCTACACCCATCCTGCACATCCCGAGCTTGTTTACCTACTGTCTGTCCCTCTTTTTGCCCCATTTTTCACCACTTTCCTATCTCACCATTTTCTTTTCTTTAAAAGAAATTAGCATGGGGGTTAGTGGGAGTAAGCACTTTTAAGCAGTAGTAAGTGGGTTTAAGTGAGTGTGCGCATGTGTGCGCTTAGCTAAGCATCACTAAGCATCACGCAAACCCGCACAAACCCACTTACAACTGCTTAAAAGTGCCTTAGTCACTCTATGCCAGGGACCTTGTTCTGCTGAGCAGCAAAAGAAAAAAAACCTCTGCCAGCCTCAAACCCAAGACAATTGACACAATAGACTGCATGAATTACCACTAAGCCACAGCAGATATACAAATAACTTGGTTCTGAAATAAATATATCATGCATTACAATGAGGGAATGTAAATGGAAATTAAGAATGGTATAACACAAATCCTGTTCTGTGGGTCTTTACCAGCAGTTGTTGTGGAATTGCATGACATGACTGTGAAAGGAGAACCAGCCATCCTAGCAGGGAATAATGTTACAGTAGCACCTTACAAATACCACACAGTATCAGACCAGAATAAATACTGGCCACAGGAATACAGTGCAATAACCACATTTGTATGGCAGTTAATTGTGTAAGTCAGAAATAAAGTACATACTCCCATGTATCCTGTATTAGCATTTGAAGGGTTGAGTACATGTCTACACTGAGAAGTGTGTACTGGAAGCAGCAACATTCAGGTTTGAGTACAACATGCATATAACTGGCTACAACCCTAGCTTCAGATAAGAGACATATACCAACCTTCTGATTGACACAACGGTGTCCAGAGCAAACAAGTATGGGCCCCACCTTGGACAGCTGAAAGGGCTACTCCTACCTAACCTAGCATTTTATAGCAGTGGGCTGCAATCACAGTGAGTAATGCAATCACCACACAGCAGGCTGCATGCAATTACTGAATGGTGGGCAGCAATTGGTGCAAAGGCTGTCACATGCACAAGTGCAGATACCTAGAAAAGCAGGCTGTACCTGCAGTCCACACATGCAATTCTATCATTGCAGGTGCTGGGAGATAGAGAGAGAGAGAGAGAGAGAGAGAGAGAGAGAGAGATGGACACAGACAAAGACAGAGACAGAGACACAACAGAGAGAGAAACTGAGGCATAAACTGAAATAGAGGGGGAAAACCCAAAACAAACAACCAAAAAAAAAAACTAAAATAATAGCCTACAAAACCATAACACATGGAGCAGGGAAATACAAAGGTAAGGTATGTAACTCACATGTATGTGTTGGCATGTAGTAGATGTTCCTGAAGAGTACTCTACACACTGCAAATCATCCATGTGTGGCAGCAATACGTATCTATCTGTATCCGCACATGTGCATAGAGCAAGGGACATACTGCAACTGTTAGTGAAGGGTGGACAGATATCTGTCATTGAAGGTTGATATGTGCATATATCTATGTAGGTCGTAGCGTGTGGCCTAGAAAACAGTATGCAGTGCTGATATATGTCATGTGGTGGTTAAATGCTGTGGGACTGATTTCTCAGATCTGCTGTGTTACAGCTAGTGAGGCCTGCTAATGCTACATGGGCTAAGGACACCCACATGCATTCTGCACAACACTGTGCAATATAATCACATAACAGTACATCCCTCAACTGTCGCATAAGTGATATCCCCACCACGAAAGGTGGACTGTACGTGTGCCTATATGTACATCCAGGTGTACAGCAATGGATGTGTACATGTATGTGTATAGATATGCATATATATAATATATATATATATATATATATATATATATATATATATATATATATATATATATATATATATATATAGCCATATATAGAGAGAGGGAGAGACAGAGTGACACGGGGTCATATGTACTGCAAAAGATGTGTGGTGACCAAGGTATGGACTGTAGACAAGTGTTGATACTGCAGTCCCATTCCTCCTTTCCAAAACACTGTACCCCTTAACTAACACATAGGTAGAGCTCTACCTAACAGTGAAGGTGTGATAAGGGAACATGGGACACAGGTGCACAGTAGCCTCCGCTTTGATGAAGACAGTGCCACACTACACCTGTAATCAGTCTGTGTGTTATGTGTCATAACAACAGGTGTGTCATCTATAGAAATATAGGGCAGTGTTTCCCTCTACTCATCACAATGCCCTGTGTGGTATGTACCTCACATGACAACTACACCAGGTGAAAAGGCCACACACATACCTCCCAAAGGGTAATACTGGCCTGCAAACAGATGCCCTATGCAGACTGACTCACAAAACCACATCTACACTGTATTGCATACTGGCCACACAGAGGTGACCTCTGCAGGACATACAGAGGTATGTCACAACCATAGCTGGGTGACAACCACCATGGCAACATATCACAATCCCTCCAGGATACACGCTCTAGGGCCCTAAATCTTGTCAGCTCACTAAACAGCACAAGTTGGAGGGATAGGTTCCCATCTCAGAGGTATGCCATACACTGGAATAGACCACCTAGCACTAGCAAACAAGTCTCCTCATTAGCAGTTGTCATAAATACCCCTGATGATTGTGTGGGAGATTGGTAATACACCCCAGGAAACACCTCTGTGGTTCTGGTTGGCAGGGGCAAGTGAAATCAAAGTACATGTGTGTCAAAGGCCAGGGTAGCATATGGCTAGGCTGCCGTAGGCCCTAGGGCCAACAGCATATTACCTACCTATGACACTAGGCACTCACGCATGTACTCAATGCAATACATGGTATGTGAGGTTGAATAAGTGTAATGCTGAATGTGTGCAATGTCTGTAAAGGTGTGATAGCTTAGTGTGAAGTTGTATCTGACATGGTAGTGTCTATCTGAGCTGTGAGGATAGCAAATGATGTGTGTAATGTACTGTTAGGCAGACATAGTAGTATGGCATATGATGTGACGTAGTTCCTTTTTGATGAATGTGGTGTCTCATTGTAGGCTAAAGCAATACATGTATGCTTAGTGAGTGGTAAGTGGTACTGCTGGTGAATCCAACTCCCATATGAAATGTAGTACTACCAGAAGTTGTAGGCCTAAACAGCACAGTATGGTGTGTGTTCACATTGCTTGGAAACACTGTCATGTGTGTTTCCTGTAGTCTGCACAGAGGACAAAACTCAGGCATAAGGGTGTGTAAATAGTGGCACACAGTACTGTATGGTACACAGGTAATGCTCATCTGTGTTGGCATACAGTGGTGTGCTGTATGTTTGTCTGATGTGTGTGTAATCATGCCTGTACAATGGCTGCAATCATATGTGTGTTACAGGGTATGCGTGTGTATCCAGTAACATATATACTCTGTTACAGCAGTATGCCACCTATAGTAACAACTGCACACATCTGTTAGGCAGTGCTATGGCATCAATGACTCGGGTGGTTGACTGGTACTACTGTACCTGTACTTTACATCCATTGCAATGGATGACATCTCTGTTTGTGCATTGGTGTGATATACACCCCTGTCTTGAGGTTGTGCAATGTGTCACAAACAGTGTGTCGGGTACTGTTGTATAGTGGTGTGATCTATAGAGTGTGCCAGGCACTGTTAGTTAGTTGTGGCCTGAGAACCAATAAGTGGTATTGAACGTGTGTAACCTCTGACAGACAGTAGGATGGTATATATGTCAGTAAAGTGATATCTGTGGTTAAAGGTATAAAGTGTGCCACAGGACTCGCTCACACATATTGTTCATATCTTTTTCAGCCAGATGGCCCACCAACGCAATCCATCATACACAGCAGATGAGGAAGAGGTGATACTAAAAAGCCTATTGCAGCAGTACACGATGCTGTTCTCCAGAAGCAGCCTGCACCAGCAGGAGTGGACTGCACTGTGGCAGGAACTTGTTCGTCGGGTAAATGACATAGGCATGCATAACCAGACATATGAGCAGATACGCCATCACTGCAGTGATTTAATTAGACATATCCGGTGGCGTGCGTCTGATATCCAAAGACAACAGCATGCCACAGGTGGTGGGGTGGCCATTCATCCCCCCCCTCACCAGAGTGGAGGAGCTGCTTCTAAGCGTGGTGGCTCCTGGACAACAGCAACGTCAACCTCTGACATGTGTTGTCATGGAGGCAGGAGCCACCCAGCACGTCCACCCGGAGCAAGCAGGTAACATGCCCTAACTGTAGATGACAGTTAACTGTATTGTTAGATTATGTCTACGTGAGATGTGTACTGTGTGTTTAGCAGTTCCGCTGTCTAGTGTTGTGCAATACTGATATTTTGAATAATATCTCTACACCTGTGACTGTTGACTGTTGTTATACTGCAGTTTATCATACCCACTGTAGCAATGCCACAGTTTTGGCCACTGACTAACTCTCTCATATTCTCTTAGGTCCCTCTGGTGTGACAGCAGGGCAGCCGATCCATGCTGGTGAGTGTGCTATAACTGCAATGTTGGTAATGAAATATGAATGTCATAGGTGAGGTGTAGGCCATGTACACGTAACACACCTACGCATAATGCATACCATGCATGTTTGCTGTAAGACGTTGCACAGCTCAGTAATGTCAGTAGCTGCCTCACTGACATGCAATACACAGAGCATAAGACACAGTTGTGGCAACCCCGTACTGCACATTGGATAGGCATAGTTGCAACACCTGTACACAACATAACACCTTTATTATACGCATTACACAAAGACATGCTACATATGGCATAACCACACACCCTCCTTAAGGTCACACCTCAGTATCCCACATGTCATCCACACATGCATGATGTACCTCAGGGGTAGAGGCCTATCATGGGGCTGTGCAGCACTCTTCAACACATAACACAGTCATGTTAGGCAATGCTCCCTATTGGGAACCTCATACACCCATGTACGAAGTGGCTGTGTAATAGTGAACGTAGCCACGGCACTGCAGTTCAGGTACAGCATACTAGGTGGTGGTCTGTCACACAGTAGTAGCCGTGAGTGACCACAAGATGCATGATGATGATGGCACATGGTAGTATACCCCATCCAGTTACAGTGACCACAGTGCTACACATAGCGGTCTTTGCTTTGCACCTCATTGTTGTGTGTGTGCAAACATATGCACCTATACACAATATGCATAGCATGTTGTGTGTGTGCTTAGATATGCCAGTATACACAATATGCACAGCTGTCGCCATCTGTACAAAGAGTCACATATATGTCCTGGAATGCTATTGGGTGTAAAGATCACATGACACACATTCGGTATGTGTTGTGTTTAATGTTGCAGTCATGTAGCATGCCATGTCATGGCTGGCACCGACATATCTACAATATGTCCCACACTCACCATAACCACTGTACAATGGCCATGTCAAGCATTGGGATTCCTTCACATCGACATGCACCACTCATCCCATGTCTGTACATTGCATGCATTTGCTACACCTGTGCCCACTATTATTTGCTATGGACACAGACACTTTAAGCAGACATGGCAATTTATGTGTCCCACAGATAACACATGCAACCATGGTATGTATACCATTGAGCGATGGTGCACAGGACATTGCAAAGCAGATAATACTTGCACAGCCGTGTTGTGTCCATGTACAAATTGTGTTCCAGGGTGTAGACAATCACTGAACAACTACACACATGCATCACAGCCATGTATAATGTCATTAAATAGGCCCGTCAACACTTGCACTGCATGGTCTTGAGCAACACATATTCTCCACTATGACATGTGTGAGGTGACTGTTTGCCTTGTGATACTGTCACCCACCTTCACCTACTATTGTGTATGTGTTGGATTGCTGGTGTGTGTGTGTATGTGCTGTGGTGAGCAGTGTATTTGTGCTCATGTGTGCATGTGTACATTTGCTCATGTGCTCATGTGTGCATGTGTTCATTTGTGCATGTGTGGATGTGTTCATGTGTGCATGTGTTCATGTGTGCTAACATCATGTACAGATTGTGAAGTGTGTTTCCTGTCTTCCTTCCACAGGTGCTGAGTTAGGGGTGTCTGAATGCAGCAGGGAACCTGATGTCACTGCCACTAATAGTGGAGATGATGAGACATGTATTGAGGCACAGGAAGGTCTGTTAGGGTCTGTCGTTGGTCCACCAATCAACAGTACACAGCGTTCAACCCCATCTATGCACACACTCATACTGCCAATACATTCCTCATCACCAATGGCCTTAGCTGAGGGACAGCATACAGTCGGCATTGACCAGGAGAGCGTGGTACCCATGGCACGTGCATCCCCTCACAGCAGCCATAGCCAGATTACTGGAATGGTACCACATAGGTGGATGTCCAGGGGTTCTTGGGGGAGCACCACTGGTCGTATTGCCCCTGGCAGACATGCTCCCAGAGGTATTACAACCTCTAATATGTTCC
Organism: Protopterus annectens; assembly: GCF_019279795.1. NCBI lineage: Eukaryota > Metazoa > Chordata > Ceratodontiformes > Protopteridae > Protopterus > Protopterus annectens. The sequence continues at coordinate 722,398,395 of NC_056746.1, read as the reverse complement.
GGGCTGTAATGCAGGCAAAGGCATGTATGGAACGGTACACCCGACAGGGACTAAGGGCGCTGAGGGCCCATTACACTGCTATCAATGACAGCATCCATGACCTTGCTGGTGCCATCCAGAATTACACCGAGGTCATTGATAGCCATTGGAGGGAGACATTAGATGTCCTCCATAATGTGTTAGCCATGAGCCAGGACCGTGTGGGATGGATGGGAAGCTGACACAGACGCATGCCAGCAACAGTATCAGCTGGCAGTCATCGCAGACGGACCACGGATCACAGCCGCTCCCGGAGTGGCAGTACCAGCCCCAGCAATACTGGGGCTGGCCTGTCCATTGACAATCCTACTAGACCACATGCACGTGGCACTGGCCAGTCCCAGCAGGGACATGAGTCCAGTCATCATACCTCTGCCTCTGATGATAGCACCCAGTCATTGTTGGTACCCTATACTGCCCATAGCACCCCTGCCAGGCACAGGTACTGTGTCTGTGGCCAGAGACAGTGATCTGTACAGCCTGGCAAGTACAGTCTGTGGCTGTCCCACAACCGCCCATATATGGCAGCCACATGGTAGAGTTGTGTGCATGCAGACACACACACATTAACCAAACAACTAGGGCTCATACATACACACACATATTACATCAACATTGGCCCATGCTGTACTGTTGCCCCTCACACACACACACACACACACACACACACACACACACACACACACACACACACACACACACACACACACACACACACACACATTTCGATTGGAAGGGTCAATGTCGGGCTCTGGCAAACCAACAACACACCCTGTGCATACATACATATGTGACCTATGATCTGAGAAGCAGCGGCACAATCTGTCGAAGGAAACAAATGTATTCATGTAGTATGCAGGCTTCACACCTATATAATGATTGAGGTCACATGTACACATATTAATTTGCCATGCAGATACCCGATGTGTGCAATGCACATACTGTTTTAATTATATGTCATACCGTAGTAAAAGCAAAACCCACACTGCATTGATCACCTCTGACACACATACACACTCAACGTTTGCAAGATTCAAACCCCTACTTAGATTATGATACTAGAGAGATACACATTAACACGGTGCGCTATATGCTTTTTTAGGTGGTCTCTGTTCTCCTGATATATTTGTAGGATGATGACATCATCAGACATTCCAAAGAGGCATGTACCTCTTTTATTGTGTTTTACCAGTCTCCAAAAAGGCTACTCTTCACAAAGGAAATCACTCACACACACTGTCAGCATTTGCAGGATGCAAACCCCTACCTAGCTATGTTATGACACTAAAGAGATACGCATTAACACGGCGTGCTCTATGCTTTTCTTGGAGGTTTCTTTTCTCCTGATATATTTGTAGGATGCTAACATCATCAGACATTCCAAAGAGGGATGTACCTCTTTTAGTGTGTTTTCCCAGTCTCCAAAAACTCCTCTCAAAGAAAATCACACACATATCTACACACCACCCGACACACTGTCACCGTTTGCAGGATTCAAACCCCTACCTGTGTTATGATACTACAGAGATATAACACAGTGTGCTGTATGCTTTACTGGGTTGTTTCTGTTCTCCTTGAATATTTGTAGGATGCTGACATCAGCAGACATTCCAAAGAGGGATGTACCTCTTTTAATGTGTTTTCCCAGTCTCCAAAAAGGCTACTCCTCTCAAAGGAAATCACACATAAACACTCCCCTACAGACACTATTAGCACTTGCAGGATTCCAACCCCTACCTAATTATGTTATGATACTAAAGAAATACGCATTAACACAATGCGCTATATGCTTTACTGGGTGGCTTCTGTTCACCTGATATATTTATAGGACGCTGACATCCTCAGACATTCCAAAGAGGGATGTCCCTCTTTTAATGTGTTTTCCCAGTCTCCAAAAAGGCTACTCCTCTCAAAGGAAATCACACACCTACACACACACTGTCAGCGCTGGCAGGATTCAAGCCCTTACCTAACTATGTTATGATACTAGAGATATACGCATTAACACAGCACACTATACGCTTTCCTGGGTGGTTTCTGTTCACCTGATATATTTGTAGGATGCTGACATCATCAGACATTCCAAAGAGGGATGTGCCTCTTTTAATGTGTTTTCCCAGTCTCCAAAAAGGCTACTCCTCTCAAAGGAAATCACACACCACCCCCACAAACACACTATGTCAGCACTTGCAGGATTCAAACCCTTACCTAACTATGCTATGATATTAGAGCGATACACATTAACACAGCCCGCTATATGCTTGACTGGGTGGTTTCTGTTCACCTGATATATTTTTAGGATGCTGACATCATCAGACATTCCAAAGAGGAATGTGCCACTTTTAATGTGTTCTCCCAGTCTCCAAAAAGGCTACTCCTCTCAAAGGAAATCACACACATACCTCCCCACACACACACGGTCAGCGCTTGCAGGATTCAAACCCCTACTTAACTATGTTAGGATACTAGAGAAATACGCATTAACACAGCGTGCTATATGCTTTACTGGGTGGTGTCTTTTCTCCTGGTATATTTGTAGGATGCTGACATCATCAGACTGGACATGGAAATGTGTGTGCACTTTCTTTTATGCAATCCCAGGAATGATCCAAGTGGGTCGGCAGGTATCGACAGCTTGAACAGGACACTGTGAGTCACACCTTATGTGTTCTATCTGTGGACACATTGACATCCCTTCATATGTTAACACATATCTATGCACAGATTGCTGGTTTTGTTAATACAACATGTGTCTGTGATGTTGATGAAGAGCTATGCAAAGTCTATGTGGGACATGTGTAGCTCTGTTCAGTGATGTATGTCCTGGGTGGCTGCCTTGTAAATGGTGTAGCATGTTTGGGAACCATGATCTGCACATGAACATACTACAGTCGGTAGGGTTGTGTGTTTGTCAGCTTCCAATAGCTCTGTTTATGACTTCAGCCATGATGCACTCCATGGGCTTGCAGATCAGACTTTATAGGCTTACTGGACTATACTTCCCATGGTGTGTTGTGCACCCACACTTGTGGGGCGTGCCATATGTTGCTGTAACACATTCGACGGTTCCAGACCCTGTGGAGTGGGTGAGGCTCAGCAGACTGTTCAGGTGCAGGGTCTGTTTGTTCTGTAGTGCATGCATGACACATATTGGGAAACATTGTAATGCAACTGCTGCCATGCTTTTGGCTTTGGGAGGAGCTGGTCAGCCATTCTACACGTGATATCTCCTGGTATGATGTCAGGGACTATCGTCAGTGGGAGGAGGGTATGTATATATGGGCCTGTCTGACAGGATGTCGGCATTCTCAGTAAGGTACAGCTGGCCCTGACTCTGGACATATATGAGTGTACATTACTATTTATGACATAGCTGAAGGACATGTCATGATTCTCAGTCTGGACTCCTTCTCAGCTACTCTTTACAAAACACCAACAAACCTGAGCACTAATCTCGGTTATACTCCTTTACACACTTAACACCCTACTGATCCTTTGTGATCAGGCTACAGAGTATGTCATCATAATATACTGGCATGTCCAGGGGTCGGTTTCGTGTGTACTCTCCAGTCCAGCTAGTGAATATTGTGGTTATGACACAATGTCACATCTGCCTCATGTACACAGACAACCCTCTCCTCCTCCCAACACACTCAGATATATGTGAGAGATGCAACAATATTGACATACAGGAGGCTGAGCTCTCTCGACCCATGACTGGCATGGTCTATCAGATGCTGAAGGTGACCACACACACCACATATCACTATCAGTCTCACATACACCGATAGCGACAGCAATCAAACCACATTATCACACATACACATACTCGGAGGCTCTACATACACTCTGCCTAAGCAGCAGAGACCTCCAAAGCAGACACACAAACAACTGCTACCCCACTACAATACCCACATATCACATAGTTCACAATGTCAGTATGCCACACATTCACTGCCCTTCGGGCTAAACAACACACCTGATACACTTGTAATAGGTGACACTTAATGTCAGACGCACTGACGTCCCACTCACCAGGCCAAACAAGGGAATAGTCACTTTGAGCTGTCTCTCAGGTGCCAGGACCCGCCACATAACACATGCACTCAGGTCACTCCAAAGCAAGTCCAGGACTGGCTCCATCATTGTCCATGCTGGTGCATACAACCTCAGACGTTCCTACCTGGACCACATGACATGATACATAGAGGAACTCTCTGATCATGTAGCCCAGGCCAGTATGACCCTGACCTTGTCTAGCATCTTACACTCAGCAAGTATGATGTCTCAGTATACCAACAAACTGATCACCTTTAACATTTGGCTAACATATTGGTGTTATTCAAAGGGGATACAGTGTCTGTCAGCCTGGGGTGACATGCTCGACATACCATATAGCTTCCCTATGGACAGCTTGCACCTGTCACCCTTGGACTTTTGAATACTGGCTAAGGCACTTGCTGCCACCATACTGCCTTATTTAAGCAGGGCTCAAAAGACAGACCCACCTCCATAGACATTACAGAGTACATGACACTGAGGGTAATGCTACTTAACACCAGAAGTATTACCCTCACATTGACCACACTCAGGAATCTCATCAGTATGGAGAATAACAATATCTGTACACTAACAGACACATGGTTCAGGCTCCCACATGCACACCAGCACTACCAGGTTATATTTTGTACCATGCTTTCTGACCACATAACTCAGAATGACCAACACAAATAGGGGGAGTATCCATATACATCACAGATACACATACCTCCGGGTTGGTAGCACTGCACAAAGCATCACAGACCATACATATGCACCTAACATTTTGCAAATCTGCCTTTTGGTTTGTTGCCTGCTACATACCACACTCACAAACTCAGCAACCACACTCGTCTTTCTGGGGAACACTGGACAATATGACGGTCTCCTCAAACACCATTATATTGGGTGATGTCAAATACACACAAATTGACTGGGGATAGTACTCAGGCCCCAACATCCTCGCCCAACAGTTGCTACAATTTGTAAACTCATATGCTATGGCACAACCGGTCACCACACCCACAAGAGGGGACAACATATTGGACATGATCATCACCAACACGAGGACTCTATGTTCCACACCTGCGATATACCCTTCATTGGTAAGGACAGAACATACTTTATATCACTGGACATCCATATCCCGCCCCCACACCCATCCTGGGTAATCTTGGTGAACTTCCCAAAAGCAAACGTCACACTTCTCCATATCACAGTGGTATCCTTCAGAGACCCTGGGTCAGTGGTAAGTATGGCTCAGACTGCTGAATCCTTTACATACACATTCTATGGACTCCTAGTGGACTGCATGGATCATGCTATCCAAAATGACACCGGGACTCACTCCTCCAATGGCAGGGGACCTGTCTGGTGGACCCCGGCCATTAATATGCTGTACAACAAAAGGAGGAAGCTACTACATGATAGAGCACAATCCCAGACAGGGAAGGCATCTGTGATCTGTACTAGCGGACAGCTACAATCACTCATGTATTTATGTCAGGCCCGCTTCTAACGGACAATTGCACCAGACATATAGGACACTCACAAGGCCTTCTTCAGTTAATTCAGGTACCTGGCTGGACACTCACTGATATGCTGTGTGTTACTGCATACTGACTGAACATACCCTGAACCCACAGACTTTGCCAATATCTTGGCAAACAGGTTCAATGCAGATGTCTCCCCCCATCCCCCCTAAGGAGGTAATGTCCATCCCAACAGAGTGTAACCTCCCTGACATCACAAATAAATGGGTGAGTGCTGCCCTCCCCACAGTGGACAACACAGCATCAATGGGACCAGACAGTGTCCCGGCCTGTGTCGTACACAGCCTTCATGACAGACGTAACCTTCACATTACATCACTGTTCGATATCAGGGTTACTGCAAGATTTGTACCCATGGAATAGTGTACAGCGATAGTGGTCCCACTCCATTGAGTACTGCCATAACAGACCACAGACAATATTGGCCTATAAGGCTAACTAGCCTGTTCTGCAAAGCTACGGAGCGTATTGTAATGGGACTCATGCACATAGACATGGGAAACCTACAGACACTGGGTCCTACACATTACAGCATTGTTGTAGGCAGATCTTGCCTGTTGGACCTGTTTGTATTCTTTAAACAGTTACCAGGTCCATCAGTGTTGGGACGGTTGTCCACACAGCCTGCCTGAACCTAGCACAACCCTTCAGCACAATACCCCACACGGCCATTATGCATAGGCTCACCGGCATCAATATCGGCACATATCTCACACGATGGATTGCTACCTGGATCAGGGATAGCACCCACATGCTCAGTGTTGCAGGTGCCATGTCTGACTATACACCAGTTACACATGGCATCCCACAAGGCTCAGTCCTGGGACCTCTCTTGTTCAATATATATTTGTGTGAAGTACAGGCTATCACAGGAGGGATATGGCTGCCCATGTTCGCAGATGACTGCAAACTGGGTGCCATAATCAACTCTCCAGCTGGCACATGCATACTCATACAGGGTCTCACAGAGATAGGATGACTGATGCCTCAGCCATGGCCTATGACTACATGCCATTAGTTGCATAGTCATCCCCTTTGAGAATGACAACATGCCCACACATTACCACATAGGTAGTAATCCATTACATACGGTATTAGTTGTTACAGGTTTGGGGACACAACCTGTTTGTACTCTCGCCTTTGACAATCACATTGCCGAAGTTGTTAGACAGTACTTCTACATAGCCCACCATATCCCACATGGTTTCACATGTTGATCACGTGTGGTCATTGTGCCCCTATACTCATCACAACCATGTTTGGTTACTATGCCACATTTGGGTTGTACGTTACCTGACACCTGCAGCAACTGTAATGGCCACAAATGTTACTCATCAAGCAGATGTAGAAACTCACACAGATGCCCTGCACAGTTCAGATACAGTAACTCCAGCTGTACTCAGTCACTTACCACCTAAATGGATGTGTTGTGTGCCTGTAGTTTAAGGCAATATCTGACCCAGAATTAATGGACATGCTCCACCTCAGGATATCCAACTCCCTTGGAGCTACACACTCCAGGGACATATACCTCAGCACAGATGTTAATAGGACATGCTGGGGGGACAGATTATTATCTGAAAGGCTCCACTCACTGCAGAGTGTAGTCCCAGTTTTGCATAAGCAGAGCCACCCACTGACCACCTACAGGTGACATCTTGACAAGTGGATGGGTGATCGTATGTGTACCCATGGGATATCGTCTGGGTCCCTGCTAGACAGAGGCACAATACACTAAACATAAATGGGATATCTTGTGTGACCTACTATTCACGGGCACTGTGTTCTGATTTGACTGGGATGCAGCAGCCAACCACACTCTGGCTATGCTTGTACATGCCCTAGGGCAGATAGCCTAGTATCAACCACTGAACCTATGAAAATGTTCATGATGCACAATGTTTATTGCTGATACTGTTTACAGGTTTTTATCATCTTTGCTTTCCCACTTTCTATGAACTGCTTAGGTATGTGCAGAACATATTTGATTATGACAGGGTTCCACTATATTATATACGTGTCTGTTGTCATATAAGTGTGTGCACAGGGCAGATTGCTGGATAGTGAGAGGTTCCTGAGTTAACACATGCAACTGCCTGATATGTGTGGCCCACTGCTGTACTCCAACATGGCCTAAGTGTGTGAGCATGCCCAGTTCAGACTGTCAGTGTTCTGTTGCCTGACATTTGTCTCATGTATTCAAGTGTGTGAGCATGCCCAGTGTGACCTTTCAGTATGTTGCTGTCTGTGGTCCACTACATTTGTTGATGTATGTGTACATGTCCAATATTAACATTTCTACTGTGTGTGTTGAAAGTCAGGTTCTATTCTTACTGCAGGACTCACCTTTGTGTCATAACTCGACAGGGATTATGCTGTGCCTGCAGGGTTTCCATGGAATACTTTGCATAGACTTATCAACATTTCTTCATACAGGTTAACCACTACAATACTGTCATTGTTGAGTGGTTCAGTACTATGACTATAGTGCACAGTATCCTGGGTTTGAAAACCAACACCACTTATATTTTCATACTGAGCAGACCAGACTGCTTAAGGGCCAGTAGAGCAACTATGAGCATGTTGGCTTTTGTTCAGCTATGCCCTACTTAGACTCAGCTTGTCCAACATTGCTCAATATTAACCATCATTGCTGGACGTTGGCCAATATTACTCAACATTGACCACATTTGTACTAGTTGGTGTGTGTGATTTGGTTTACATATACTACATGGTGGTAAACGCTGTTTAGCACTGCTTTATATTGCTTAACACATGGCAATCATGCCTCAGGTGTTGATGCAGGGCTGCCTATGTTGAATGCACATACTACACTCCCTATACATGCTTGAAAGCAGGTAGTGTCAACGTAGGCATCCCTTTTACTATATGTGCGGGTCAGAGAGAGGTATAATTTCCAGAGTTCCTACTGAGCCAGTGTATGTGCTATGCATTGCCTCTTTGCCAAGGCCAAAGCATACTGGGCATGCCTCCTTCTGCCTACTGGGGCAGGCTCAGGTTGTTCCTCCTCCGAGTCACGCTCTGCCTGTGATGGCCCTGGCAATGGTGGGGGGCTGTTTGGCCCGGGACTATGCTGGTCCTGCTGCAGCTGTTTTCGCAGGATCAAATTATGTAGCATAGCACATACCATGACAATTTGGGTACATGCAGTTGGTGAGTACTGCAAGGCTCCACCAGATGTGTCCAGGCACCAGAACCGTGACTTGAGCAGCCCAAACACATGCTCGATTACATTTTGTGTTTGTGCGTGTGCCTCATTATGGCGTTCCTGTTCAGGTGTGTGTGCATTTCTGATGGGTGTCATCAGCCACGGCTCCAGTGCATAGCCAACATCCCCCACTAGGCGTGCATGTGGGATGTCCCCATTGGTAAATGTCTGGTACAGCTGCGTCAGATGCCAGATATGGGAATCATGGTAGCTTCCAGGGCAGCCAGCACACACATTCAGTATTATGCCCTGGGCATCACACACGACCTGGCAGTTGATGGAAGGGAAGCCCTTGTGGTTGAAGTAGACCCTACCCTGCTCACCGGCTGGTGCTTTGGTGCATATGTGCTTGCAATCTATTGCACCCACTACCTCGGGGTATTCTGCTATTTGCTGGAAGAGACGCATATTGCTGGCCAATACCTCACGAGATTTGGGGAAGTATACATGATCACCGACATGTGTTGACATGACATCCAGGAACTGGTGCAGTACCCTGGATGCTGATGCCTGTGATATTCCCATCATATCACCAGTTGGTCTCTGGAAGGTACCTGTTGCTAATATTCTTAGGCCAACACATACCTTAGTTTCCACTGGGATGGGTTCCCCTCTGTTGGTTCTGTGTGTGAGGCGTGGCCTGCACAGCTTAACAATTTGCTGCAAGAGGTCTCTGTCCACTCTATAGCGCTTCACTATCTCCAGCTCATGTAGCCCCTGGTAGGTTACCCTGGGCCTGTACACTCTTCTCTGTCTCCTCATGTGGGTTTCCAGCAGCATTTGCATCATCACCACCCTCAGCATGTTGCATATGTCGCCTTATAACAGCAATGGCAGCCCCTAACATTTTTTGTCTCAGTACAGCTTTTTCAGTTTTCACTGCTATTAGCTTACTGCAGTGTTGCAGTGTCTCTTGAGAGAAACATAATGGACTGTTGTTTGCAGTGTTTTAAGTGCTTGGCTGGGCTGGGTTAGTGTTCTGCCTGGGTAATTGCCTGATTATGATTGTTTTCACCTGCTAGCTCTGCTAGTACTCCCTGGTAACTTCCATGCAATTTGGTGTGCTTCCTTTTTCCTTTCTGTTTCCTGAGGGGGGAGCGCCGTGGACACAAGCGCAAACACGCACACAGCAGCTAACACACGCGCACACATGCTTACATGGACTAAAACTTGCTTATTGTTGTTAAAACGCGCACACACTGGCACAAACGCGCTTACAACTGTTTACACAGCCTTACATATGCTTACTTAAGCTTTCATGCGAGCACACATGCTAACACGCGTGCACACTGTCTTATTCGGGTTTACTAGTGTGCACACGTGTGCATGCATGCTCAGCAAGAAACTTTGGTATTATCCACAGCATACACCTTCCATTTCTTGACTTTACCTGGCCTACCTTTTGACACACCTATTTCAATAATATGTAATTGTCGGCTGACACATGACACTTTGCTCCAATGAGCTTCACTCCTTTCATACATACCCCCCTCATGATGTCACCTATCTTCTACTCTGTTACTCCCCTTATCCTACTCCTACACTCCACAGACTGTGCACATTTCCTATGTAAACTTGCGATTCACTATCCTAACTCTCATTTGCATAGGATTGCCTACTAATGCTTGGTTACATCTCTTAGACTGAGCTTCCCCCTTTAGCAACCTCTACTTGGTGGCCAAGTTGTCTTCAGCCTGCCATTCACTTGCATTGTAAATTCATTTTAGCTATAAAATCCACATTTGTGGATCTTAATTATTAACTTTCTGTTTTTTAGGGTGCAGCGCATTTGCGCGGCGCTGTGCTACGGTTAAACCCTGGAGATTGGGATGAAAAAAAAAAGTTATTTTATTTCTATTTTGCATCACTTCCCATTGCCAATGGCTGCATTTTTGGCCCTTGGCATGCTTCCTCCTGTAAATGCATGCTTTTTTTTGCAGCTGCCACGGCTCTGTTTTGCTATTTGCAGAACCATACTCAGTTATCAACTGAGTACATTTCTGTAAATAACGCTACTCCTACTCGGACAGGTTCGGGTTTCCTGGATCGCAAATTTACCTCATTTGCATAGCTTTTGCCTGCAATTGAGGTAATTTGCATATCCAAGCCCTGTCTGTGTAGGACTAGTTTAGGGAGCTCTGTTACATGCCCCTACCGGCTGTTCCTGTATTGCTCGGTGGACATGTTGGCTGCATGGAGTCTTACTCTACTCTTAGACTCCGTGCAAGCCTTCGTGAATCCGGTCCAACATATATGTAAAATCTAGCAATTAACTCTGATCTCAAAACAATAGAAGGAATTTCTCAGTCCAGACATTATATCTCCAAGCTTTGAGATCAGTCATACAATGCTTGACTTATCAGCTTTCTTCCAGCAGAGTGCACTGTGGTTACATTTTTGAAGTTCACCATTTAACACAGTTTTCTTACATTTCTTACAAGTCTGTGGATTATATTCATATTTACAATGACATAGTAGAATTATCTAGAAAATTATATCTAGCTAGGCTGGCAGATGTCACATATCTTCACACCACCTTGCAGGTTGCAGGCCACGTTTGGCAAGGTGTGACCTGTGACAACAACTGAAACTGTAGGACAACAAAAATATCATGCAGTTCTGTACTGATTGCATAGAGCAGTTATTACTCATCAGAAACATCTTAATGTTGTAACAAATAGAGTAAGCTAAAGTAATGTCACAGAAAGAAGATGTCATAGTACCAAACCAGAGAAAGTCCTGTGTGTTGCACTTGCCGTGGGCATGGTATGTCTTGCCAACTATCACGTTACTACAATTCGTGTCCCACACCCCACATTCGATAATGTTGAAAACACATTCTGTGTCACATATGTGTGTGCAATATGTGGACATGTGAAGGCCCTGTGACTACCTGGTGCCCCCGATAACCCACTTGTATATAGGCATGAATGCTAATTGGCACCACCCACATACATAGGTACAGCCTATGGCTGTGTGAACTGTAAGTATTTTGCAGTCTGCCATTGAGCCAAAAACTGCTGTTAACACACTGCAATGGCCAATACAGTGGGTATGGAATGCTGTCAAGGTCCTAGCCTCAAGCTGAATGCAGACAACAGTGTCAGCATGGCATATAGCAAGGACATGTTGACAGTATTTCCCACATCAGCACCAACCCCATAAACACACATACTGCAATGACAGACCCGGGTACCCAGGATGGCAATATAGTTGCATTAAGGCAACAAGTATTGGCAGTCATCAGGAATTGCTTGTATGTGGTTCACCACATAGGTAAAGGGACCACATCCAGCCAAAAGGTGGACATTACCTCTGAATAGTCCTCAGTCAGTACAACAGTACATTAACAGCATGGCCAGTCTGCTATGCACCTATGCAGACATCTGTAGAATTTGTAAAGGCTATGTTAACAGCCACAAAGGTCAGGCATGGCACTCAAAACCTGTTCCATGAAGACAGACTGTAATCAGTACTGGCCTTCTGGTTACTGGTCAATTTGTCCACAGGTGTCTGTGGCATACCAAGATGGCAATGTTGTGCTCAGCCCTTCAACAGCTGCCCCACGTATGAGAGTATGACTCCATGTGCAATACCACCATGAGAGGCCTGACTCACATATGAGATAGCAGACACACAGGCTGGAGAGTCAGATTTGGCTACCAGAGGCTACCCTCTGTCAGGAATATACTTCCTAAACATGTCAAATACAAATTCAGTGGGCACAAAGCCTGATGTGAGACTATGATTGAACATGGTGCTTAGGTGGGGAGCCACTTCGTTCTGAAGTTTGTGCAAAATGCAGCCTGGGATGTTGTCCAATCCCATGGATGCTGTGTTTTATGTTTTAGAGAGTGCAGCTTTTACCTGCATAGATGTGATTACAGGGACTCTGCATTCGTCCTGTATAGATATGGGCCCTTTAGGGGGTGAGTGGGGGTAAAGTTAGCACCTGTCAGGATGTTGGCAATATCAGTTGGTTCTGTAATTTTCGTGCCATTATGCTGTAACTCAGAGCAGATCTGGGTGTTGCCATTGAGATTTTTGACATAGCTATAGAATGCTTTGTGGTTGCTTTTAGAATCAGTGGCAATTTTGTTTTCGAAGCTAGGTTTGAAGGATCTTATAAGGGATCTCAGCTTCTTACTGAGGCTGACCAGGGTCCTCCATTCATGGGATTTTACTCTCTTTTGCAGCAGTTTCTTTCTTCTGTTCTAGAGTTTGTTTATGGCAGGGGACCACCAGATCAGCTTCCTTTTTTTGAAGGATAGCATCTTGGTTATGTTTGGGATAGCACGATCTATGCACTCGTGTAAGTGCTTATAGAGTGCATTTGTGTAGGATTCAGCATTCGTAACTGTATTGCCCATCTGTGTGGGTGTCATGAAGTTCGGCACTTCTGTCTTAACTCATTCCCTCCAGTACAGCTCTTTTGAATGTGTGCCTTTAACTCCCAGTGGGCATGGCTTAAGCCTTTAAAAAATGAAGTTATCACCTTACAGTTCTGGAAAATACTCATTGAGAGAGGTCAAATATCAATATAGTTGCGTTTGCCATCACATATGCTTCAAGACAAAATATCCTGGTACCTTGTAAGTAACATGGTTTTGGAATCATTAATGCAAATATGAACAATCAATATTTGATGCCTAGAGGAGCGGTAGGAGTTAACTGCAGAAGATGCCTGGAGGAGCACTTGACTGTAATGAGTTAAGAAGCATGAAGTTCGCTTTGGAGAAATTTTTTACCATGGTTTCCTTAATGGTGAGTAGGGCTAGATGCGAATATCTAGGGTGATTAGCTTATGGTCGGATCTGACTAACGAGGAGTTGATTTCAGGTGTGGAACACAGGTCGCTCATGTTGGTAATGACTAAGTCTAGGACATTGTTGCCCCTGGCGGGGATGTGGATAAGTTGATCCAGGGCACTGAAAATTATGAATTCCAGAAGGCATTGAGTGAAAGAGTTGGTACATGAGTAGTTTTCCCAATTAATGGTGGGGTAGCTGAAATTGCCCATTATTAGGGTGTTTAGTTGAACCCTAATATTCTCCAGTATATCAAGAAAAGAGGAGTGGGAATCCTGGGGCATGGTAGGGGATCTGTAGCAACTACAATTTGGATTGCAGTTTTGCCCAGAGTTAGTTGCACTTGGATAACCTCAAATGCATTATGCTGCGCAACTAGCCTGGAGGTGTAGATATCCTTAATGATTATGGACACACCTCCACCATTCGGTTCTGGTCCAGGTTAGATGGCCGAAAAGTGAGGTGTGAGTTATAGTCTGGTAATGCAGAGGTGCTCCCTAGAGCCTTGAACCAGGTCTCAGTTACTGCACAGATATCTATGTTCTCCATTTTAAGGAGTGCCTCGAGTGAGTGCATTTTGAGATTTAGACTTCTAGCATTGAGTAGCATTACCTTCAGTTTTTGCTTGCCCGTTCCTGTTACAGTGGTGAATTTGTCATTTGAACCTTGCCTAAAAAAGGCACTATAGGGGCGGCAAGAGCCTTAGCTAGTATTCGGAATCCCAGGGGTGACAGGTGCAGGCCATCTCTGACAAAGCATCGTGGTCTGTTGACCATGTCATCCCAGGCAGACAGATACTGGATCCCCTTAGAATGACACCAGAAGCTTAGCCAATTGTTGAAGTCAATCATTTTGTCCTTGTACTGCGGTATCATTCTGGGCATTGGCAGGATCCTACTCAGGGCTAAGATCATACCTGTTTGGGCTACAAGATCAGAGAGCTCTTCCATGTCTCTTTTCATGTAGTCCAGGGAGGTATGTCTCAGGTCATTCACACCAACATGGATAATGACAGAGTCATATTTGTACTTGTTGTGGTGTGACCTGAGTGCTTGGGTTATGTGGTGGATCCGGGCACCTGACAGGACGCTGACAGTAACCTTCTCCTTGTTTAGCCTGGTGAGTGGGACATCAGTGTGCCTGACTATAGAGTCACCTATGACTAGTGTGCTGGGTGCGTTGGTTTGCCTTATGGTCTGTGGTTTATTGGCACACTGAGTCTGTGAGCTATGTATCATTTGGGTTGTGTTGGGGGGGTGGAGGTTGCTTGCATTTCTGCTTTGGAGGTCTCTGTTGCTTGAGCAGATTATTATTGAGAGCCTCTGTGAATGTTTTTGTGTTTCTATGTGTGGATTTTGGTGGTGTAGGTTTAGTGGGACCATGTGATGAGTGTGGTGAGATACAAGAGTTTACCTTCTCCTCTTGGCTGTCAAGTTAAGTCTTGGTTGGAGAGACCTTTACCTCCAGTTTGGCTAGATAAGTGCATCTCTCACAAGTTGTGGTGTTGGGTGGTAGGAGGAGAGGGTTGTCTGTGTATGAGGCAATTGCTACATTGCCTCAAGATGGCCAGATTAATCAGATAGACAGGAAAGAACACTGGGAGCTGACCCTTGGACATGCCTGAATAAAAAACTACTTTCCTCTAGACAAGTGAGGGAAGTGAGTATAAGAGCTGTTTTTTTCTAAGAAAGTGAGGAATGTAAGTACAAAAACTGTTTTCCTCTAGGTAAAGCAGTAATTTGTAGCTTATTTAGTGTTAACAGCAAGTTCTGAACAAGTGCTGAGCACGAATAAGCAAATTCAAGTGCTAAAACTAAAAATCTCTACCAGGATCTTGTGGTAGATAGTCTATCTAGTGCTTACCACTCCCAGTGATAAGCTAGAAGGCTTCCCTCCAACACAGAAAGACTTGGGGGGGCTCAGAAGCTTACAAACAGTCCTCGATACAGCAAATCTGTATCTGGACTAGACTAGTTACAGGAAAGGTAGGAAACAAGTGCAAATGCAGGCTTTTTAACCAGAAAGTTGAAAGAGATGGAAAAACTGCCCAAACAGCCAATAAACTACAATTTCTGGGCCAGAAACCACTCTTGTGGTAGATAGGCTACCTAGTGCTTACCACTCCCACTGATAAGCTTAAAGGCTTCCCTCCAACACATAAAGGCTTGGGGGGCTCAAAAGCTTACAAGCAGTTCTGGATACAGCAAATCTGTATCTGTACTAGACTAGTTACAGGAGAGGTGGGAAATGAGCGCAAACACGGGCTTTTAAACCAGAAAGTAGAAAGAGATGGAAAAACTGCCAAACAGCCAATAAACTACAATTTCTGGGTCAGAAACCACTCTTGTGGTAGATAGGCTACCTAGTGCTTACCACTCCCACTGATAAGCTAGAAGGCTTCCCTCCAACACAGAAAGGCTTTGGGGGCTCTGAAGCTTACAAACAGTCCTGGTTACAGAAAATCTGTATCTGGACTAAACTAGTTATAGGAAAGGCAGGAAACAAGCTTAGAATTTTTTTTTTGTAAAGTGGAAAGGGAGAAAGGAGAAACAGAAGCTAATTCAAAATTAAGGACCTAAGTGGCTTGCCTTCACAAATGTTCTCTCTGTATTAGGTAGAATGAGATAGTGACACTAGATTGAAATAGAGCTGGGATAGAGCTGAACAGATGGGACTGGGAGTGTCTGAAGTCAAAATATGATCTCACTGTACTCGGTTGAGTGAGCAAATGAGATAGACCCAGGTGGAGTGTTTAAACACAAATTTACATTAGGGCGTGCAATTCCAAAGCCACCAAGATTAGTACCAGAACAAGAACAGGGAGGGTGGGCGGACAGGAAACTAACTGCAGAGATAGAGAGAAACCACAGTATTCTATGAAACAATTAAATAGAAAAATAAATAACTACAGAGGCACAGACCAATGAAACAATTAAATACATAGAAAAATAAAATAAAATGCAGTACAATCTTTTACACTGCAAGTTTGTACTTAACTCAGCTAGTAATGCAGTTGATTGTAGGTATGTAGCAGAAGCCAAACAACTCAGATACTGAGCAGTAATAAATTCAAAGATATGTGACTAACACTTATAATACAGAGAAACCCACTAGGCTAAAGAGTGTAATGTTGAATATCAATGAAGTGAAACACAATAGTCCCCACTAACTGCAGAGACAGAGAGAGACCACAGTATTCTATGAAACAATTAAATAGAAAAATAAATAATTACAGAGAGACACAGACCAAAGAAGCAATTAAATACACAGAAAAATAAAATAAAATGCAGTGCAATCTTTAACACTACAAGTTTGTACTTAACTCAGCTAGTAAAGCAGTTGATTGTAGGTATGTAGCAGAAGCCAAACAACCCAGATATTGAGCAGTGTTGAGGATAAAGTAAAGGATAGGCTTGTGAGGGACCCAGGGCCAGTACTCTGGTAACCTCCTCTGTATCTATGAACCTGTGATCCTACAGAACACCCAGGTGACATGTATGAAGGCTAGCTGGTTGTGTCAAGGGGTACGTATGCAAGGTCACACTGTCTGCCCCCATTATCCCTCACACACTGTTGCATGCATACACACCCAGTAAACATGTATATATACAGCTGAACCTTGGCAATGAAAATGTCACTGTGTTTCCACTTCGCCATACTCAGCTTCGGTAATGTCAGCAGCCCCACAGGCTGTACACGCACACAGACACCTGGAACACAAACAGAACACGGTATGTGAGACAACAGTCAGTCAGCAGTACTAATAGCAATAATGCATCATGGCAGAAAGATACATGCACTTCATTGTGTAGCCATGACATTTGCCAGCAGACAGCACCTTACACAGCCTAACATTAATACATTGTACTATATTCACCCTGTGCATCAGACCCATATTTTCATGTCCCTGCATCGATGGTATGGCTAACAGGGATGTGGGACAAGTATCATCACATGCACAAGGTGTGGTGTGGGGTTGCCAGAGGCTTAGCCTGGGTCATACAGCTGAGATCATGTATGTGTGCCTGAAGGGATGGTGTTCAACTGGGACATGGAGAGAGGCTGTGTGTGTCTGATGGTGACCTGGCTATGATAGTGATGTGTGAGTGTATGCATGCACACAGTCAAGCCATGTGGTTGCCCTACATGGGGTTATGTTGGACAGCCATGGACTGTACATGGCAGGATGGACAGTTCACCATCTCTGGCCACAGACACGGTAACTGGTTCTGCCAGGAGTGTCGCTGGTATCACCAGGCACAGGGCCAGATGCGGTACTACTCCCTGATGATGACTGGTGCCTGCTGGATCCATGTCCCTGACGGGACCAGCCAGGACCATGTGCCCATGGCCTGCTGTGTTGTGCTGTGGACAGCACCCTTCCTCCAGTAGTGCTGGTGGTACTGCCACTATGGGAGTGTGAATGTGCATGGCCACATGGGCTCTCAGCTGATCTTGTTGCTGACCTACGTCCATGTGTCCAATGCCTTACTCCCACCACATGTTCAAGCACAGACATTGCACGGTTGAACACTGACAATGTCTCATCCTACCGTGTAGCCACAATATCAGCAAAATGACGTACGGCATCACCAATGTTGTGGAGGTTGTCACGCATGGCAGGAAGTGTTGCATTCATGACTCTGACCATCTGTCTGGTGTAGCATTCAGAATGTGCCTGTGCCTCCATGACAGACAAAAACATGCATCAGGTGACACCTACTATGACACCTCTGACAGGGGCTGGATGGGCAGCAGTCCTCCTTCGAGCACCCTTGTCAATCTGCCTGTGTAGGACCTTGCCAGATCTCTGGCTATGACTAGTGTCTACACTCATAGATGCCATAGTCGCCACACTAGCCTGTTGTATGCCACCACCCTCTGACTGCCCAATATCTGTGGCTGCTAGGGACTGGGTATGTGTGGGCATACTGACCGTGTGCAAGGACATTGTTGGTGGAAGTGGGATGTCAACCAGTGGCACAGATTCAGTCCCCAACAACTCCACCTGTGCCCCACTATGACCACCATCATCATCACAGTCCAATAAGACACTGACATCAGTTGTGAGAAGGAGATAACCCAATGCCCATGTTCACCTGTGAGGGGAAGACAACATATGTAAATTACTACCTGCACTATAATGTTTGCTGATAGACACACACACACACACACACACACACACACACACACACACACACATACACACACACACACACACACACACACACACACACACACACACACAAGTGAGGTGGCACAAAGGGATTATACGTACCACACTTTCTCAATGTTGACATGCACAACACAAATTTGGACCACAACAAATACACTCTGGAAAGGCCTTCAACAACATGCAGTGCAGCTATGTCCAGTCAATGTTGCTACTACTATACACCTGTGAGATATGTGAGGAGTGCTAGTATGTGATGGACCTTCACCTAACACACAGTGCACCTATGTACACAATACTAATGTACCCATGTATAGCACACTGGCAACAGCTATACAACAGTATGTGCCAATATGTTACAGCTTCTGCGAATAGGATCCCGGGACGACCAATGTGATGCACTGCAGTTAACCCCACCATACATGAACATGCATATATTGCAATATGGATAAGCATAACAGTTGTGTGCATGGAAAACTGGCTGCCCTCAGCATCCCAACAGTATTGGTGAGCCACAACAAGACAATTCCACACTCACCAGCTTCAGGTTGCTGTTCCCGTGCCACACCAGAGGGACCTATGTAGTTGTGGAGGAGAGGTATTGTCAGCATACACACATGGCACTGGTACAGGATAATATGTGCAATCATGAACATGTACAGTACAAGCTGTAATACTAACCAAATTGCTGACATTTACAATAGGTGTACACTTATGTGCATAACAAAACCCCACCTGCAAATGCAGTTTGACTTTACATATGCATCCAGGTATGCAAAGGCTGCCACTATGAATGCTACAGTATTGACATGATGCCCACTGGGCCTTACCTGTATGCTCCTCAGCTATTGACTCTGTGCTAACCATGTCCATGACATATGTAGTGATGGTTTCCTGAGAGGTGGTGGCTACACCAAATTTTGCAAGGCTGTGAGTGATACTTGAGTAGCAGGCCCTCCACCTGTGCCAGCACAGTCTCTGGCCACAGCTGCAGCCCTTTGGTGTGCATTGTGTACCAACTCTGTGGCACGGTGTTGGACCTGTTTGTAGGTCCTGTACTGGTGTCCCACATTGCTGACTGTCACTACCAGTTCCACCCATATGGTAATGCATTCCTGCAGGTTTTTCTGGTTCCTTCCCAACATTACCCTGTGATGGAGTCTGAGGGCATCAATGATTGCCACAGACTCAGCATTTGGGAAGGGTGGGTTGCATCTACAGTACATCCCACCTGAAAGACATGAACAGGGAACACATCACGGGACTGGATACATTGGCCACCATTATGTACAGAGCCTACATATCCACTTTTGCTAGTACTATCCACCACTAACACCCACATCACACCCCTGCCATCAATCAGTAAAGTATGCATGTGGGTATTATCAACTTACTGGCATTACAGCATGTATTGTCCCCCTGATCGTGATGTTTCATGCTCCCCCCTATAAGGACCATTAATGTGCAGAATCCTCCATTCATCATTCACATCATACAGCACATGCAGGAGCTGGGGACATCACAGAGGTTCCCTATCAGGGAATACCAGGCCATCAAACATCTACTGTACACCTACCGGCTTTAAGGCAAACCTTCTACGCGGTGTCATACGTACTCCTCAGGAGTGACCTCACTGTGGCTTGCAAGTCAGTCATGGACTCCACATTGCTGGGGTTGCTGCATGAGTGCAAGTCATGCTCCACTGTGTTAACACACACACACACACACACACACACACACACACACACACACACACACACACTCAAATTGATTAGTGACCTTGGCTCACCTTGTTGGCAGCTCACATGTGTGTCACACGCAATCACCCTGTGGTGAAATGAGCACCCTATCCACCTCAGGCAGGTTAGCTACCTAAACCTTTGGAGGCGTAACCTGGTCAGATGGATGGTTAACAGCACATGCACCTTTTAGATACCACCTGTATACCTGTTTGATGGGGACATCAGCAACTGCCTGGCATACACATGGGCTGACATGTGGCCTAGCCATATGGCTGCTCAGGGCCCATAGCCTAGTAACCTGGGATGGTACCAGGACTACCAGAAATAGTCTGGCCGCTGTGACAGACTGTTGTTATGTGTCCACACAGATCACTGCCATCAACTGCTGGGTGTCCCCTATGGACAGTGTTACTGTATCATGCGATCCAGCCTACATCCAACAAATGGGTGAGTGCTACTACAGGTGCATGTGGACATTCTGGGAATATCTGGGGTACACAATAACAGAGAGTGGTGCATATGTGGTGTAGGGTGACCTCCTCGTAGGTCTGACATCTGTAGTACCCAGATGTTTGCAAAATAGGTGCATGTGCCTGATAGATGTAGACCCCCCTGCCAGACAAATGTGTATTCGTGCACACCAGGTGGACAATACGTGATGGTTGTCCACATAATTTGATGAATGTGTCTGTGACATGCCAGACTGCTGGGGTCACAGTAATGGTACAAGAATATCTAGTACTGTATCCATTCCCTTACGTTACATGCTCAGTATGTATGCATTGCTGCTGAGCCAGAGCCAGCATCCCCCCACTACTAGCATCTATAACCTGCTGTCCTGCTGCAGGGGCTCATCAGGTATGCTAGCCATTGGTGTCAAGTAATCGGATACAGGTGTGGGGTACACACTGACCTAGCCAAAATATGTCAAAAATGGTCAAGGAGATTTGGACAATCTGTGAAATAATCCTTTATGACATTGGCAGATTGAGACAGGCTCAAGAATGATACACAATGTGATATGCCAGCTGTATACACCAGTATGTACTTTCAGTGTGACGTCCCTGAACAGTAATCAAGGAGCCTCAATCTTCACTACTTCCACCAGTGACAGATGTACACAATGGGAGGATGAAAAATACACATAGTAAAATACAATTGCCCTTCAGAGCACACAGAGATCGCAGTCAGTCTTGAGCTGATTTTTCCCTCTCTCTCTCTCCAGATCCCCAATAAAATTCCTCACTGGTACAACTGTCTGATCAGTGCTTTGTGTCCCTGCCTAAGTAGCTGACACACACACTTTGAGATGAGATTTATGAATCACACACATACACACACACTCCCGGTAAAGGCTGGCACAGGTTTACCAGCTATGACCCCTTTTTTCCACACTTAAAGGTAGTTCTGACTGACATGATCCAGCTCTTTATCAGCTACTGTAAGGCCCTTACCAAGGGGTGACGAATCCTTCTGTGTGATGTACCTATTAGCCAAATGGTAAGTGTGACCAAGACTGAGCCTATTGGAGTGGGCTATACAGTGTCACCGAATACACATGCAAGTACTCTAAGAGCTTACTTAGTTCAATACAGACCAGACACAATTACAGGGTTTACTTATATTTAATAATAACTAATAAAGGAACAAGACAATACTCAATCAGTACAGTAACTGCAGAGTTCAGACTCACAGGGAATAATTTCAGACAACATTGCAGGACAGTATGAAATAATTACAGCAAATATCTATGGTAATATGTTCATAGGATGATACTAGGTTATTGGGCTGGAGGCCCTTATAGGCGTAGCCAAGACTTTTGCCCATTTTCCTTTAAAGTCAGCACCTGTTTCCCCCATCTAGCAGATACACAGGTGGGATTCCAGGGGTGTATGTTCTGTGTCCATCCAGTTGTCCAGGTTCCTCTTATAGAGACCTAGAGAGGTATTCTGCATAAGATGGACTTTATTCCACAGATGGCTGAGTCTTTGGGGCACAAATCTATCTCACAAACAAGTTCTATTCATGTCACAGACCAGGTTAAGGCCTTGCATGCAGATTGTGCAAGTTTAGTTTGTCTTACGGATATGCAGCAACTCCATCAAGGCTGGGTCAGACATGGTCTTGTATGCCAGATACAGGTCATCTCTGCACAGTCTGTCTGAGCCTGAGTAGAGGGACAGGGCTTTTAGTCTGTCTGTATAGGATAGGTCTCAGCAAATAGGCTCTGCAGGAATAATCCAAACACCAGAATATCCTTACTAATTTAATGAAGCGCTTTTCGTTACCTCCAATGGGGTAACTTCTTCAGAATACAGTCTCAGAACAACGAGGCCATTAAATAGTGCACCAAAAAGTCACATGATCTACCTGCAAGGTGTACTGATTCACAGCTAGTGATACACATTAAAATGTACTTGTTAATAAAATTCATAAAAATTACATCTTACACTACTTATATAAATATATAAAATATATATATATATTATATAGGAACACATTTGACCCATAATAAAACATGTTCATGCCTAAACCAAGCATGCTAAACATGCAACTTTAATACATTTTTAAAGTTGTTATAATATTCATACTAGAAACAGATCTACTACTATGATGAATTCGAAATAGATGTTGTATATAAATAATGTTCAAAATATTGTGATTGCTATCTTTTCAAACCTTTTAGCTTGAGGAGACATAATATATTACAATGATCATTCAATCCTGGTTCAACAAAGGCGTTCAGCCTTATTTGCCATCCTAGTTCACATTCTTCCAACAGTAGGTTTAAAGGGCCACCTTGGATGTTATGTTGAATGTGGTCTATTGCTTTAAAAATGAATTTATGTCCTGTGTGTGTCATAACATGTCTCACAAGAGCATTTTCCATTTTACTTGTTCCCATTGCATAAGTGTGCTCGTAAATTCTATCTCGGAGCCTTCGCTCCATTTTACCAATGTAAAATGCTTGACATAAGCAACACATAGCAATGTAAAGAATCATTTTTGAATTACAGTTTAAATTGTATTTGATTTGGTACTTCCTACCATTAACTGTAAAAGTTTTACCTGTACTAATAAATTTGCACATGTTACAACATCCACAGATAGACATACTTGTATTTCTATGGATAATCTTGTGTCTATGAGATTCTAATAAGCTTTTCAAGTTTGTTCCTCTTCTGAAAATAATATTAGGAACATTGCTTAATTTCTCTATTAATGTTTTGTCTCGTTTAAAGAGCTCATCCTTTGACGTGGTTCCATCCAAGGCTGGTTCAGGACCAGCGGAGGAGGCAGTTCGAGGTTGGATTCCAGATGTGCTGGCCAGATGTGGTGGGACAGGCAGATACGCTGGGATCTGCCTATCCAAATGTGCTATGGTGTTAAGGTTTTTCAAGGTGCATTCGTTAGTCATGAACAAAACATTTCAACATTAGTTATCAAAACATTTCAACATTAGTTATAAGAGCATGCATGGGTGTTCCAATTAACCCAGAACAATAGAATTTGGGAAATTGCATGGCAAACAGCACACATGCATAAATGGAATAACAGTCATTATTGCAACAGCATGCCAGTAACATTTACAGTGAAAGGCGACCAACAATGGAATTTCAACAAGGTATGTTAATACTGAACCATTTAAATATATGAACAATAATAGATCAAATGTCCCAACATTAGGTGTTGAGAACAACATACCCATAGTATATGAATAATAATTAATGAAGCAGACAAGGGGTGGGTGGAGAGAAAAACAGTCCATTACCAACTGTATAGGCTTATATTTTTCACAACAGTACTGCTCAATACTCTACAGGTCTTCCCTCACTTTACATGTACCTGAGGTCTATAGCTACCATAGCATGTACATACCTGTTAATCTGTTGACCTGGAATGCTATGGGGCAAGATGTGACAACTGTAGGTACATGAGTAGAGGGTACTCGTACATGTCAAGGTTACATATATGACTGACAAGGTGTACCCAGCACCCTGTGTTGTGTGAGTGTGCTAATGGCATACTTTTACTGGATTTATATCTGTGTGCAATGTTACTGGCAACAGTGATCAGTAGCCGTGACAGCATGACAGTTGAGAGACATGTATCGGGAAGAGTGCATAGTGTATATAGCTATCCTGCTGTCATTGTTGGCATAGGGCTGGGGACTGGAACATTTGTACACCATTTATTAGTATACCATTCATACAGCTAATACAATCATTTCTTTACCTGTGAGGCCTGTGGAGAAAATATCTGTTAACACTAACAGTTTCTACAAATACTCATGATTACTTGTGTGTCACTATGAACACATCTTCATACCAGTCCCTGGGTCCAAACCGTGGTCGGTGTGTTTAAAATTTAACAAGAGATATATGTATTTCTCATCACACTGAGCTACTGAGGCACTGCTGTCTGCTGCTTGACTGCTTTCTGCCTACAACTCACTTGGTCACACATTCTGACCATGTAATATAAAGTGGCGTGTCACAGTGTCATGTGTGATAGATAGTGAACTGTGTATTAATACTTTGCATGCAGGTATACACATTTAACCCCTAGTGGATGTGATTATGTGTGATATGTACAGACCATAGCAGGCTGCTAGGTTGCATACCCAACCCATACACATTTACACATCATATATTTGCAGTATCCACTTATTACAGTCTCATACTAATCATCCTGCTTGGCCCTCCATGTTACGAGTCCTCTCCTCTGTAACTGTGGGGAGAAAACAGACAATGATGCATACCTGTCTATCAGATATTCATACTATAATTTGATATATCACCTCTAGATATACTTTCAAACTTCTGGGGCATTCTGGGCCCAAGCATCTTGGCTCCATTGAGCCAAGAGCACCCCCTTCCTCCAGCTCAGTTCATCATAATGATGATGGACCTGCTCACCACTTCGGGGGATAATATTAGCACTGGAGAGCTCACATGTCAGACAGTACCAGGCCTCAGACTTGTATTCTGAGCCCTAGTATTGGTCCTGCAGCAGTCTGTCATCATGGTTCTTCACAAGGAGTCCAGCCATGACCCAGGACTCAAGAACGCCCCAGTGCTGCACCCAAACTCTTGCTCACTCTCCAGCACCTGCCATACATCCTACAGGTACATACGATCTTATGGTCATAAGAACTTACTAGGCTATTGGCCCTGAGAGCCTTATAAGCCTAGCCAAGAGTTTAGCCCAGCTATAGACAAATCAACACTAGATGCCCCTGTCCAGCAGGGACACAGGTAGAATCCCAGGGATGTATTTTCTATTTCCCATCCAGTTATTCGGGTTGCACTTAAAAAGGGGTAAAGAGGTACTCTGCTTGACGTGAAGAGGGAGTCTATTGCATAGATGGGGGAGTCTCTGGGACACAAATCTGTCCTGCTAACACATCCTATCAATGTCACAGAGCAGTTTTAATCCACATGTGCAGGTTACTCGAGTGGAGCTTGACTTCTGGATATGCAGCAGTCCCATCAAGGCGGGGTCTGAAGTTATCTTGTATGCCAGGCAAAGGTTACCTCTTAGGAGTCTGTATGACACAGAGTGGAGGGATAAGGTTTTTAGCCTATCTGTGCATGGTAGATTTTTGAGGTTCCTGGATTCTCTTGGTTTGGAACCTCTGTGGTCTCTCCAGCTGCTGCATGTGCTTTGCGAGGTACATGCCGAATGGGGTGTTGTACTCAATAATGGGCCGTATAAGGGAAGAATACAGAGATGTTATGACCTCCTTGTCCCTGGATGAGATACCCTTACTTATGAGGTGGGCCACATATGAAGCTTTCCATACAATGGAAGCAATATTGTGGTCAAAAGTCAGGTTGCTATCAATCTGGGTGCCCAAATCCCTCACAACTCTCTGCATGCTTAGGACATTGTTATTAATCTGATAATTTGTGAGGACATCACTCTCCCCAAAGGGGATGATGATGATGCATTTTTTGTATTCAGCTTGAGGCCATGTTTCTGGCACCAGTCATTTGTTTGGGTTGAGATGCTCTTGGAGGATGTCCACATCACTAGGGGAATTGATGACATCTCCCAGCATGCAGTCATCTGCAAAATTTGTTTGCCATAGCGCATTGGTTTTGGCCTGCACCTCAGAAAATTATATCCCATATAACAGAGGCTCCAAGAACAAACCGTGGGGTCCGCCACTCAATACGAGTCTCCTGCTTGAGGTGGGTTTCCCTATTTTGACTAGGTGGGTTCTATCAGTGAGACATTTAGCTACCCATCTGGTAACATATGGATTGATGCCTAGTTGAGAGAGTTTATTTATTATGCCCAAGTGGAGAAGAGTGTCAAAGGCTTTGGCCAGGTCAAGGTAGGCAGTGTGCACTGTCTTCCCCTCATCCATGGCTTTGGTGACTGTCTCAAAAAAGTTAACCAAATGTAATAGACATGACCTCCCATTCATGAAGCTAAACTGTGTGGGATTGAGTATTTGGAGGTTGCCAATGTCCTTGTTAATGAGGTTCATGATAATCCGTTCCATGGCCTTGCAGATCAGGCTGGTTAGGCTGATGGGTCTATAATTTCCCGGATTGATGGATGCTCCACATTTGTGTAAAGGGATGACAGTGTCTGTTCTCCACTCAGCTGGGACAAAGCCAGTAGTCAGGCTTTCACTGAATAGGGTGCCTACTGCTACTGCAAGTTCATGTCTGAGTTCATGAAAGATGCAGCCTGAGATGTTATTGGGTCCCATGGAGGCTGTATATTTTACCTTTGAGAGAGCAGTGATGACCTGATCCATAGATATAAGGGGAATGGAGCAGGTACTGGGAATGTTCTGATTTACTGATGGGGGGAACAGAGGGGTGACATTTTCACTGAAACTGCAGCCAGCAGGTTTGCTATATCTACGGCATTTGTATATGTGGTGTCCTTGATCACTAGTTGTAAACAGATCTGGGTGCTACCTTTGAGATTATGGACATATGTGAAGAAGGCCTTATGATTGTCTCTAGTAGATGTGGCCAATCTAGACTTGAAGTTTGCTTTGGAGGATTTCACTAGTGCTCTTATTTGCTTGTTTAGGCTAAGGAGAGATTGTTTACAGTTGTGCACCTGCTCCTTCTTGATCCTGGACAGCAATTTTTTTCTTTTGTTATAGAGTTTATTTATTGCAGATGTCCACCAGACAGATTTACTCTTCCTTGCGGAGGATGATTTAGTCCTGTCAGATATTCCTGATTCCATGCATCTATATAAATCTTCGTATAGTAATTTGGTATAGTTTTGGATACTGGTGCCAGTTCCTCGAGATGGGGTGGGGGCTGTGAAGCTGTTTATACCATCCCTCAAGAGACTGTAATCAGCTTTGGAAAAGTTTCTTTGTTTGACCCTAGCTGGGGGGGGGGGTCTCACGAGAGATGGTAACTTCAAACATGACCACTTTATGGTCTGATCTTACAAGGGAGGATGATACTGCAGGGATGCTGCAGTGGTTGTTCATGTTGGTTAATATCAAGTCCAAGATATCATCACCTCTTGTGGGGGGTATCAACTAACTGTTCCAAAGCATTTACATTGACAAAATTGAGGAATCTTTGGGCATTTGTGTTCTGGCATGAGTAGTACTTCCAGTCTATGTTTGGGTAGTTAAAGTCACCCAGGATCAGGGTAAAGGGATGAATCTTGATATAGTCAAAGAGGTCTAGATAGGCAGTTTGGGCATCTTGGGTCATATTTGGGGGCTGGTAGCTAGCTATGATTTGTAAAGGGGTCTTGTCAATGGTTAACTGCACCTGGAGTGTCTTCTGTGCATTATACAGTTTGACCAGCCTGGAGGTGTCTATGTCTTTAATATATATTAAAACGCCACCTCCTTTGGCTTTACTACCCACAGTTTGGGGTCTGAATGTATGATAGGATGAGTAACCAGGTATGGCTGGGGTGCTCTCCACAGCTTTGAACCAGGTTTCTGTGACTGCGCAGATATCAGCATTTTCCATGGTTAAGCCTGCTTGCAATTAGTGCAGTTTCATGTTTAGACCCCTAGCATTTAGCAGCATGACCTTTAATTTGGGTTTTGTTGCAATTGTTATGTTGGTAGTTTTAACCTCATCACTCTTCTGCCAGTATTCCCACCTGTGCAGTTTAAATAAGGCCATATTCCCACCCTTTGCCATCATTGGACCATTTTCAGAAATGCTAAGCAAAGCTGAGCAGTTGCCATACCCGTTAACCATTATGCAAACTGAAGAATCAGAAGTTGTTAAAAACTGAGGCAGAATGGAAAACAGTGCAACAGGTTAACAGCTTCAAGTATCTGGGAGGTGTGGTTAAGCAGAAGGGGGACATGTTTGACAGAAAAATGGCAAAGAATCTGAAAAGCAATGTGCACAAAACAGTGATGTGATCAGAACGTCTGTCTGGCACAGAAACCTGGGCAGTGAAGGCAGAGTTGCTGAAGTGGTGATTGAGATGATGTGCATGAGATGGGTGCTAGGACACATATTGTGGGACTGAAGGGGAAATTAGGAGATCACTGCAGAAGCCAAAGTAGCTCCAATTACTAGAGATTAAGTGGTTCAGGCACATAAGCAGGAATTCAGAAGAAAGGAAGAAGGCAAGAGGAAAACGGGCATTCAGCAAAGACATTAATGATGTTGTACAGTGTGATAAGCCTTTGAGTAGTTTTGCAATGATGGCACTAATATGGAGATCAGATTGAAGTTCACTGTTCAAGATGATTCTAAGTAGCTTATCTGATTTTACAACATGAAAAGGTGTATGTTCACTTGAGGTCTCAAGAAAGTCAGAAGCAGGGTGAAATGATGTTATATAAAACCGCCCAACCTGGATTTTTCCTTGTGGATGTTAAGACCTGACCAGTCTATGATAAAAGAGGAAGAAGAGCTTACCCTAGAAGAAATCAGAGCACCATTAAGGAACATAAAATCAGAGAAAGCAGGAAGCTCAGACATGATCATGGCAGATAGGATTAAGATGTTAGGTGAGTTAGAAGAGAAATGGCTCCAGCGGGCACTTCTACCATTATGGAGAGAAAGACATAGCCCAGATGACTGGAGAATAAGCATGCTAGTTCCATTCTTCAAGAGCAAAGGTTATATTCACAACTGTGGACAGTATAGAGGCTTCATACTCCTATTACACTGCATGAAAGTGTTGGAGATGGTAACTGATAAACAAATACTCAGAGCATTAGAAAGTTAGATGGGAGACAAGCAGTTCAAACTCAGATCAGGATGCAGTACAATTAACCCAATGTTTCAATGAAAGGATAGTTGAAAAGAAACTAGAAATGAAGAAAGATTCCAATTGAGCATTCCTAGAGTTGGAGAAAGCATATTAAAAGATCATGAGATAGTTGATTTGGGGAGGCCTGCTTTAGTCTGAAGCCCTGGAACAATGGTAGCATTAATGCAGGCTATGTACAAGGAATTAATGGCACAAGTACAAACATTGTTCAAACTCACAGATGGGACTGCATTGGGAGTGGGCTGTGCATCAGAGTTGAGCTCTGAACTGACAGCTGTCCATACTATAGATGGACTACATTAACAAACAGGTAAGAGGGGAGAGATCAACAAAACTGCTATATGTATTGCAAGCAGAATCTGAACAGGAACGTCAGCAAATGAAAGGGGAATAGACTACAAAGCTGAAAGCACACAAAGCAGCAAACAGAAGAATCAAAAGAAGATGAAAATTATGACAGAAGGGACAATAGTGCAATAGTGGAACCGGTTTACAGCTTGAAGTATCTGGGAGGTGTGGTTGAGGAGAAGTGGCAGTATGCATGACAAAAAAATGCCAAAGAAACTAAAAAACAAGGTGCACAAAAGGGTATGCACTCGAACCATAGCTGATGACACCCATCAGAAATGCAAGAACACCCACAGAAGAATGCTATAATAAGGTAAAATGCTCAATGCAATGCACAATGCTCAAACAAGAAATATGATAGAGCATGTGTTTGAGCTATTGAAGTCATGGTTCCATTGCCTAGATACATCAGGGAGTGCCCTGCAGTACAATCCCAATGCTTGTTCTGAAATTTTCACTGTACTATCCTTTACAATATTATCCTGGGAAAGCTTCAACAGGAACACCAAGGGGAAGGGGCACACATCTCACCACCACTGACAAGGTCAACACAGCCACACACAGGTGAGGAGTCAGAGGAGGGACCACCAGCCAATGTGGGAGTCTGTGGATATACGTGTGCAGAATATGCCCTTGTCCTAAGAGGCAATGAATAGCACATATGCTGACCACCTAAGGGGATACAACTTTCTTCCTACTTACATACATACAGTAGAATTGATGCAAGGCAATTTACTTACCCATGTAATGGGTGTGTACTGCTAGCATCACACAGAGTCAGCCCCAAATTAAAACCCTTGTAACTGCTAGCCTATCAAGAAAGTGTTGAACCTGGAATTGGAAAATAAATGGCTAAGAACACAAATGAATGGCAGTTCCTTGCATAATCTATTTGCTAAGCTACCTAAGTAGAAGGTTGGTGAGTTCTTCAGCATTGACCTCAATATGTGACAGGACTGACTTATGTCAATAGATGTGTGCTTTTTATCAACTGATAGGCCTCATGCATCAAAGATACACATAACACAAAACCTGTAAGAAAGCCGTATAGTTTTCAAAAGAGCATCACAAGCATGTGTATACTAGGCAGTCAGTCAGCTATGCACTCTGGGCATCAGATAAAAGACCTATGTATTCTTAAATCCAAAAGACAGAATCAAGAATATGGCACAGTTATCATCATTTGCAGAGGGTGTTGTTTTGGGAGGCAGGAGACCACGGCTGACACCAAAGGTAGTGAGTGAGTGTGAGTAAGAAAGACAGGTGGGAAGAAATTTAGATAAATTATCAAATGGTCAATGAGACAGAATGAGCTGCAAGCCTCACAAATGATCCACATTCCTGTTATATGTGTGAGTGTCTGTACAGGCATTCAAGGTGAAATGTGTGTGCGAGTGTCTACAAAAACACAACCAAACTCTGTACTAGCTTAACATCCTGGCATGTCGGACAGGTGTGAGCCATGTATGGCAGAGGTAATATTCCATCACCATTACACCCAAACATGAGAATTGGCTGTGCCAGGAATTGCATTGTCATTTCCTTGCCTGTGGTCAGATGTGCTGCTGCTACCCGAATGTGACTGATGTCTGCTGGATGAGCTATCCTCACGAGTATGCCCAGGACCATGATCACATGGCCTACCATGTCTTGGTATGGACACTTCTACCACTGATGGAAAAGTGGAAGTAGTGTCACTACAGCCGCATGATCAGGCATGGCCACAATGATTAACAGCAGATGATGATGCTGACCTACATCCACGTGGATGCTGCCCTCATCCAAGTAGATGTTCCATTACAGACACTGCCCATTCCATTGTGTCAATCATCTGATCCACTGAACTGGCCACACAGTGGAGGCAGTCATGCATTTCTGTCTGTGCCACATCTACCACCCTAAGCATATCCTTGGAGGCCCTAGTGGAACATGCCTGCACCTCCATGACTCTGAAGGCTCAGTGGAATAGGTATGTGTTGGCCTACCGGCTGTGTCTGAGGAAAATACAGGGGATGGTTTAATGTCAACCTCAGTGACAGATTCAATCTCTGCATCCCCTGACTGTTCCTCTGTTTGGCCACTGCCATCATCATCAGAGGCTGCCGATACTCTAACATCAGGTGGTAAGAGTCCTACACTTCAACTGTCAGGATCACCGGTGATAATAAGCGACAAACACAGGAATGAAATTAATAGTAATAACAAACTAACATGGGTCCCATTACAGCAGATGGTACAGCAATACACCTACTCATTACACTCACCTCACACACATAGATAAATGCAAATATCTGACAAATGGTTGTCAATGATCAAACAAAATTTGCTTACCATGTGCAGATGACTACACACTTGCAAGAAAGGATGGTTCTGGATGAAATGAAGTAAGGGAAGGATACAAATTAAACATCATAATGGGTATAACACAGGGAGACAGTGAATGCACAGTTGTCTATATATCTGTTAAGAATACTTTTAACTGAAACTTGGCTGACATGTCCACCCACAGCCATGTGTAATGAACAAGTCTGTCATCTAAGTCTATTAATTTATCAATAAGTTCTTAAAAAGAAATTTCCCAGGAAGTAGTACTTAAATTGTTAAATATTTTTCTATACAAGCAAATCTAAAACTTACCTTTGTGTAAGCTTATCTGGAAGCTCCTGCTGGGATGTAGTTATCATCCCAGACACATCAACACTGACATCAGTCACATTTTTGTGTGCAGTTTCCACCAAAGTCTCTGGATCTCTGACATTGGACAATAACTCTTCATTTGTTGTCAGTGGGGGACCGGTAGCAGGCCTTCTCTGTAGCCAGCTGTTCACAGGCAACAGCAGCTGATCTCCTCCAGGCTGATGAAATCATATCAGTGTCCCTATTATGCACCTAATCATAAGTCCTTTTGCAACCCCCTACTGCACTGACATCATTCACTAACTGGTTCCAAATCTGCATTCTGTCAGCCATATCCCCACATCTGCTCTCAATCAGAAAGGCTCCATTGAGCCTGAATACCTGCAATATGACATCATTTTCTGTGTTACTGAAATGGGGTTTACATGGATTTGCATGCCTGTGTGCCATAATCCTATGTGACATAAAGCATAAATATCTCCTAGCTAAATTCCTGCTTATATGCACATTGTCAACATTAAGTGCTGGAAACACACATTTAAGAAATTACAACTGAAGATTGTGTTTGTACCACATCACTCTCACATGAAAACTATCATTTGCTCTGAATCAAGGAATACCACTTTAATAATGTGTTATGTTTCCCACTGAAATGACAGGATGACTACAGATTTTCAACAGAAAACCACTTGAAACACATTTTTGTTGTGGCAACACACAAATGTAGGTGGCTCCCCCACCTCCAAAACAACAAACAAACAAATGAAGGTTTGTGCAAACCAAGAAATACCATACAATAAAATTGGAATATATGCTTTTAACACAATTCTCACAATATGTACACATTTACAACAGAAAAGTCAAGTTTATATGATTGGCAGACCCAGTCACCTCTCACTGTACCCACCACTCCCCTAGAGGTGTCACTTGGCCATCTTAGAAGCATAACACTCTGTGTCATTCACATAGTACATTACATTGCCCTGGAATAACATAGAATATTGTAAAATAATTTTATCAATAACACTTGTGATAAAAGTTAATAACCTGTGTCTCTATCTGAGAAATGTAAACGCTTGGAAAAAATGCTTTTGAAAACAGTGTACTTCTAAGAAGTGCATAAAGACAGAAGTTCCATTTTCTACTGGCTATATATACTGTGTGTGTGTGTGTACAAAATTTGCTTTGTAACATGTTACAAAATCTAGAATGTCCTTGAAAGATACCATCATACCATAATAAAATTAGAAGCCTTCTCTGCAGATAAATCAAAAGGACTAGCAATCTTCTATTCTGTCCAAATACACAGGTTTCCTCATCTTCAAGTTCCCTAGCTACACGGTTGCATTCTTATGGTGTAGATTCAGGCCTCTAACCAAGGTAAACATGCAAATGAAATGTGAACTCATTAGAACTGTTGAATACCAAACTTGGCTTCATGTAGCATATGTAAGCATAGTGTAGGCACTACCTCACTGTTAGTTGTTAATGGATTGCAACTGAGTTATTACAGGGAGGGAGAAGGAAGACACAACAGCAATTCAGACTACTTTACCTGCACTGGGCGTGTCACACAGGATACATTTACAAAGTGTAGAAGTAACTTTAGCAAGATTTGAAATTAAACTAAACAGCACATTTATTATTTTTGTTCACTAATAACCAAACTGTCATGCCTTTGCTGAAAAACATTTTTCACTGTCATGTATTTCTATCATACATTTAAGGACAATGATACAGATGCACTATTAACTGCATGTCTGAGAGTACAGCACAGATAACAGAATGAACATAATACAAAGAGAAGACAGAACTGCATTGGTGCAAACATATTTATAAATGGTTGTGAGATCACCATTGTACTAAATATGAAAGCCACACATCTACAAAGAAATGAGAGTGTACACGTGTTGTAAGTCTTGTTAATACTGTAGAGGAAATTGGAGTTGCTTGTATGTACATGATCTGCTTTCCTGCTGCAAAGCTGATTATCAGGCAAGGAAAGATAAGACATTTCCAGTGTGTTTTGTGGGTTAGTTCAAATCTAGAGATGTGTAAAAATCTCTAATGTAAAATGTATTTTGTAAGTTTTTTAATATTAATATTTGTGCAGTGCATGGCTTACAGTAAACACAGTGAAACCTATAAATATTTTAAAATTACTGGAAGTTGCTTAAGAAGTGCAACTCTGCTTAGCATCATTGTGCGGCAATAAGCATGCATGCATAAAACCTGCAGTTCTACAAAACCTGCAGGCAATAAAGAGACATTGTCACTTTCAAAAAAGGTGCATTGTTACTTCTTTTGCCTTCCGTTGTACAAAGACAGTAAGCACCTTTGTGCAGTGGTCAGCACTCAAACATAGTAATGACTATAAAGAAATACACATTGCTTCCTAGGTCTCTCTATGGCATCAGATGTAAGTTCATGGTCACAATACAGGTGCCAGGGTTCTAATCCAGCAAACTCCATGCTGTTCTATTGTAATTTATATAAAATGCAACAATATAAAAATAAAAATGAATAAAAATAAATATGAATAGCAGGTTGACTGAGCATACACATGATATCATATATAGTACATGTATAACTGTGGGTATCAGTATAATTAGGGTTCTGCAATTAACAATTTTTTGTTTTTTGACGTGGGATGAATTTCATACTTTATTAACAGTCAGGTCACACACTTAAATGGTTAACCACTCAACTCTTTAATGTGTCTATATAATTAATGAGCATTTCTGACAAACATTTCCTCTGTGACATTGAGCACTCTGGTCAGCAATGAGTGTAAAAAAATACACATTACACAGCCTTCCCTGTGATAACAGAATACAGGTATATGCCAGGGTTATAATCCAGCACACTCCTAATGTTATTAATGTTCTTCTAGTTAATTTTGAATACAAAATTAACAATATAAAGATAATTATATATAGCAATAACAATGTGTAGCAGTGGCTATCAGATTAATTATATATGTGACTGGGTGTATCCTCAGAGTAATTATATATGTGACTGGGTGTATCCTCAGAGTAATTATATATGTGACTGGGGGTATCCTCAGATTAATTATATATATATATATATATATATATATATATATATATATATATATATATATATATATATATGACTGGGGGTATCCTCAGATTAATTATATGTGTGACTGGGGGTATCCTGAAATTATGCTTCAGTAATTAAAAGTTTCTTTTCTGCCCTGGGATGGACTTCATACTTCATTGAGACTCATGTTCACAACTCACATAACACAAGTCTAGCTGCAAAACAGAATGCATTGTGTGGTCTGACCCAGAGCTTTGAAATATTTCCTGCAAGTAATACAATTATTTACATTCCCGGTATATTGTCACACATTACGTTTGCATCACACATGAGAATGCATAAAGCAGGACCTTGTCAGGTCACACACAGACATGATTCACCAAGCACCCTTTAATGCATCTATATGATGAATGAGCATGTCAGAAAAACATTTCTTCTGTAGTAATGAGGAAAAACACCTATGTGAAATAATATGTATTCTCTGTTCTACATAGGTTTGAATACCACAGTGTACCAATTACTATTATCAGTGTGTAAAACCCCAGACAGTATGTGTCAAGTCATAAAATTTATACCCTCCAATACATGTATTAAAAGTCAAGTCATCTAACAGGTATATGAGCAGATAAGGCATAAATTACTGTCAACTGTCATGTTACCCTTCCTATTTTATAAACTGCCTTACTCTCTGTTTGGCATTGTTGCTCTCCACTTAACATCAAGCAAACACGGTTGGCATAATTGTGTATATTTGTACACTAGCTGTAAAACGCGGGATCACAAATTGACAAGAAAACAATTTAACTGTTGATGGATGTCCTTCGAGGACATGGCAGGAACTAGGAAGGAAGGTGTCCAATTAAGGGCTCAAAGATGAGGTGTAGAGGAGTCCAGAAGATTTGTTGTACTCCTCAAAAAGTGCCACAACCATAGGCTTTCCAGGGAGGACTCTACTAGGTCTCAATATAAATCAAAGGCTTGGAACAGTACAGCAAAGACTGTTTCCAGTGTGACTGGCATTCCATGCACTGGGGGGGCAATGCAGGCTCCATTACAATGTCTTGAAAAGGTGCAAGCAGGAACAACTCAACCAGTGGCTGGATGAGTTTAGGACTGTTAACATCCCAGTATACAGATAAAAGTACTTTAACTGATATACAAATGTGGAGATAGCCAAGACTGGTGTGTATAATGCCCTTCTCTTTTTCTCTCCTCTTTATTTTATAGCTACCCATGAGGTTTCAGTGAACAGGGTGGTCCATACTGAACACTTAGAACAACTGAAAGAAGCACAGGTATGTATGCAGTACAAATTAACAATTGTATTATTAACGTATTGCTCTTCCATACATTACCAGCAAACTAAGCATGCATATTTTAACTGTAAAATCAAGCATGCATGTTTCATTCTGTAGCTCAATGTAGTTATAGGAGTCAATTGTAAAGGTCTATTCAGATGTTTTGGGTTCAAATCCCACAAGTAACAAATGCATACTAAAAAATGATTAAATATCAAGTTTAAGAAAATTGGCATAAATATCATGTTGTTAACTCAATCTGTATGACTTTTAAAGCTTATTTGAATATATACAGTGCCCAGCACATCTGGGAAACAACCTGACAGTACTGCCTCTGCAGCCCTTGTACTACCTGGGCCTTCAATATCAGGTACCATAATACCAGAAGCTGGTGCAGTGGTACACTTCAGGAGTAATATGGGGATTTTTTTTCACCCACCAGGAGCTGCCAAGCATGGTGCATGAGGTCATAGAATGTACCATTGATTCAAGCCTCAGCCATCTGGAGAAGTTGCCTGTTGGAATGCAGACAAAACATAAATGTCAGGCAATCCAGCAGGAAGCTGAGGAATGAGACAGTGATTATGGTTCTCAGGGTAAGGACTAGATTCTCACTGTTCCCATGCCTGACAGGCATGTGTCTCCGATGTCCCTTCCCTATCCCCAGTCATGGTGTCCTCCAACCTTTTGTGCACCATCCCTGTCTTGTTTGTTCTGTTTGTCTGCACCTGCTTCCTCACCTACCATACTTACCTGATCCTGACATACCACGTGCCTTCTCCAACCTTCCTCTTTTTAAAATAAAATAAAAAGTTGGGAACCTGTCCACAAAAAGATGTCATCCCACACATCACTTCACACATGTGTCTTCTCAACGCACTTTATTCAGTCCAGTTGGCTATACAATATGATTGCATTGTTGTCACCCATCTTTGTTGAGGTGACAGTCCAAATTAATCCAATATTCTATCCGTGGTCATTTTATATTGTTGAAGAAGTGGATAGCTATGGTTCTCTCCTAATTCCCTCCTACACATCCTTATATTGCTTCCCCTTTGCTCTTCACCCTGCTTACCTCCCATTTCACCACTTTCCTATCTACCCCCTTTGCACACCTTTAATCTGGTCAAAACATAGACTCCCCCTAATAAAACCTTTCACTTTTTGTCCTCTGTGTTTGTGCAGAGTCTGGCATCAAGCACTAATGTAGAATGATAGTGAATGGCTCTTCATGTCCTAAGGCACCAGCCATACTAGTCTGGTTACCTCCACACAGTGCTGCTTAACTCGATGAACTAAAAAAACCTCAGAGTTAAAGCATAAAAAAGGCAGTACTTTGAAACATTTAATCTAACATTTATTTAGACTGCTGAATGTATAAAAATGCATATCCATATGTGTATTGTTGACATAAATCATTTGACTGCCATTTACATTTATACTGTACTTCACTATAGTCATTGCTTCTCACATTTGCAGCAATTATCACATTCACTTATGTAAAGCCATCCTAAAACCATGTGTAAAAAAATTAAATTGACCTGCATTGGAACCCTGTATCATCTGTGCTGTAAACAAAAGTTCACTGCTCTTACACCTGCTGCCACAAGGAAAGCTAAACAGCAAATGTATTTTTTACAGTCAGTACTATCCAAAGTGCTGATGGTCATGGCTTGCTGCTTAGTGTGTTTGCACAAAGGAAGACAAACAAATAGAAATATATTACTATTTTCCCATTTAAGCAGAGAATCTCATTTGCTCGCCGCTTAACTCTGGGCAAACGGGGAAGGCAATAGCAGCAGTCCTTGATGTCTTAAAAGTTTTGGCACAACATTTCTAATATAAGCTTCACTATGAATGCCATAATGTCTGTTAGTGATTTCTGCCATAGCCTATATGCAAAAGTACTTCTCAAGTTCAAGTTCTATTTATTAAATATGAATCTTACATGTGCAAACACTGCCATTGTACACACAAACCAGTTGCTTGATGGTGTGCTATGGAAAGAGCTGATTGGCATATATTACTATGTTCATTGCCCACTTATTCTTCATTCCATTAACATCCATATAAAAACACCACCAAAGGGAAGAGACTTGTCAGTAACTGAACACATATTTACTCAGGCTCATGTGTACCCTGCACCCATGCATTTGAAAATGTTTATGCAAGTTATAGCTTCCAAATGTCAACTACACTGCAAAAATAAATAGCAAAATTGCACTATTACATCATCTAAAGCTTTGCACTGACAGTAGACATTCCCCTGGATTCAACAAAATCCATGTAAGAATAAGACTATTCTTACATGGAGTGGTTCGTGTCTGTTTAGCCCAGCAGCATGCCTTGAATATTCATGAAGGTGCGCTGTTGTACTTCTTATACGGACATGAACCATGAACGAGTGCAGGGGGCGTGTCCAAGTAGTGCACGGACACTGAACATGCCCACTGTGGTCAGAAAGTACCATACAGCACTTTCTAAGCCAAACTGGCATAATATTAGAGTTTACTCTAATATTATGCCAGTATTTTGGTGTCCGCAGACACTGAAAGAAACATCGGTATGAAGAAAGAAATGCAGGGTGTGTGTGACAGGTTCTGTGACACACTCCCTGCATTGCTAAAGTGCCGTTCAACATTTCTGCAACCTGCTAAAGCAAGAAATGTGTGCAAATGCACACATAATGGGGGATAAATCCCTCAAAAGGGACAAAACACATATATAGCCCTCGCAAACATAAAAAGTTGATAGAGAAGAGATCATGCATTAACATGAATTATGGAAGGGTAGAAGTCTGAAAGGAAATGTATGCCAATATCCCCCTACAGCAGTGCATGTTGACAAAGGCACAAATGATGGGGGGATAAATAATAAATTAGGGACACACCTGAAAAATTGCCCTCACACACTTAGAAAGTTGATAGAAAACAGGATATGTATTAGCAGTAGTCCCTGTAGGATAGAAGCTTAAAAGCCAAATGAATGCCATTATTTCACAATTGCAGTCCTCAATGAGTTGTTAGAACACCACAAGGCTCACTTATATAACATAATAATATAATAATAATATATATTTTTTATAGCCTAAGGAATATTTGAGCATAGCTAAGTGGGTGTGCCCATTATGGCTGTCCGCTTAGCATAGCTTAAACATCCCCTAGGAGATAAATGCAATTATACAGGTGCAATTTTCAAGGCAAGATAGTGCAGTGGTTAGAGTTCCAGCTTTACATACAGGTGTTCACAGTTTGAGTACCAAGACAAGCAACTTATTTTTCTATGGGAAAGTAGAGTTAAAATTATTTTTGTAAACTTAAATTATGTGGCAACTGTTTTGTTGTTAACATGGGTAGTGTAGCAGGTCCAAAAGTGAGATGTCAGTCTAGAAAATATGTGAAACACCCATATAAACACAAGTGCCCTATACAGTATAGTCACACAAGAATATAATTTAATGAAATCACATAGGGGGATGTGATGGAAGGTAAACATAAAATTATAATATGTCAATAATGATGAATCATTCCCACAATCCTGATACTTTATAAAATGAAATGTGAGCAATGCTATGTAGTGCTCAGCTATGCCTAGCTGGTGTAAGTATTGCTTAAATGTAAATGGTAAGCAATAAGTAGGCCAGCTAAGCAGATTTGCACATATGTAAGCAGTGCTCAACATCTTTCCCTTTAAGCAATGCCAACCTTAGCTAAGTGGGTTTGCGCGTCAGTTAGCTTAGCTCAGCATATTCAAAATTGTCCAATGATGGCATAGGGTGGGAATTTGGCACTATTTAAACCTCACAGGTAGGAATACAGCCATAACCAATTGTATCTCATCCTTGCAGGCACTATGGCTGGTGTAGGAGAGGGTTTGCACTTTCAGGTACAATGCAGGGGCATGCAAGAGTCCAGGGTCATGGCTGGACTTCTAGTGAAAGACCATGAGTAGAGACTGCTACAGGACCAGTACCAGGGCTTCCAATACAAATCGGAGGCCTGGGACCGTCTCGCATGTGATCTCTCTAGTGCTACTGGCATCCCTCAAATTAGTGAGCAAGTCCAGCACCAGTGGACCCAAGACATATGGGCACAGAATGTCTCAGACATGTGTAAGTATCAGTATCAATTAGTGTTTACCAAAGTCCAGCCTGTGTATGTGATTGATAGGTATGCATAAATATTTCTTTATCCCCTGTACAGCTGCAGATGAGAGGGCTACAAACATAGACCCCCATGCCAACAGGTTGCTAAGACTGCACTGGGAGGCTGACGAGTACAAATCTAGCTTGCAGTATCCAGGGCTAATAAATAGAAAGGAGTAGAATGTCAATTGCCAGTTTGTTAAAATATGTACTGTGTGTAATGAATAAATGAGATGTTTGCAGAATAATACTGATGCACAGGATATCTATCAATAAAAGTACCCTTCAATAAAACTAAAAACCCCAGACTGTTGTGTTTACTTTGGTATGTGGTGGTATGAATCTAAATGTGTACAGGTTCTGTGCAGCAACTATGGCTCTGACAGCATTAATTAATTGAGGCTCATCTGACAAAGAATTTGGAGGTGTAAAACAGGAGATCAACAATATGAAATGTTCTATGCACCAAGATCTGATCCCTGAATAGTAATCTGTAAACTATTATACTGTATCCCCTACATCAGTGCTGTGTTTTAACCATTGCTTTCCAGATTTTAACATGTCAAAGTATTAATATGCCGTACAAGAACTATCTGCCATGCATGAACGTCAGAATTGCAAGGTCAGATTGTCCAACCAAGAGAGTATTAGGCAGAAAACAGTCAAGCAAGAGACAGCGGTTCCTCAATGGCTCATTGTGTTGAAACCCAACCTTTTTGCACAAACAGACATGGTTCAAATCCTGGGAGTGGTAGTAAGCTGTATGCATAATTTCACCCAAGAATATGTGAATATGTGTAGAAACAGTCAGGTAGTGTTAAAAGAAATTCCCTTCCCAGGTAAGGAAATGTTTCTGTTAGGTGTAAGAAGACTGTACTAATACACTTGTACAACACTTCCACTGTCCAATCCCAAGGCTGCAAATGATAGCAAGATAAGTACATACACCAAGCGGTTTCTCCTGATAAATGTCCCTCAAGTGTCACACTGTCATGGCTAGTGGTCACCACTGCCAATACCCAGGGTGACAGATATAAATCCAGGCAGAATATGGCAGTAGCATACACACACAGCATGAGTGCAGGGCACCTCTGTCAGAGTCACATATGTAACCTTGAATATGTGATTATGTGTAGAAACAGTCAGGTAGTGTTAAATATTCCCTCCACAGATCTGTCAGGTAAGGAAATGTATGTATTAGTTTTAAGAAGGCTTTAGTAATACACTGTGTACAAACAGTCCACTGCCCAACCCTAGGCCATAGGTAGATGTAAAGTGAGGTCATACCTGGGGAATAATCAGTAAAGTAATAATCAGTGCAGTTGTAACCAATCAAAGCCTATACAGTTGTTAATTGATATCTCTCTCTCTCTCCCCCACTCTATCTGCACCAAATAATTCATACACATAAACAACGTGTATGTTTTTCTCCAAAACTACTGTTGGGACATGTGTCCTATTGTTCTACAAATATTGAATCATTTGATTATTAATGTTCCCTGTTCAAATATTATCATCGGTGACCTGTTGCTATCAATGTAACCTGCATGCCATTATAATATGCATGCCCCCCTGTTGGTGTCTTGCTCTTATACTTGGTGGCTTTGCAGTTGCCCGCCCCTACTGTGACACACCTCCCAGTCTAGTGTCATTAGCTCATTCTTCTTAATACAGAGAGAACATTTGATAAGGCCTTCTGTTCCTCCTTTTTCCCTTTTCAAAAAGTAAAACAAAACTTTTTTTTTCTTTTTCGCCTGAACCTTCTTGTGTTCTGACTGTCCTTCTCAAACATATTGGAAATATACAGTATATTTCAGAGCATTTGTTATAACTGTATTTGCTATAACTGATTTAAGTATTTTTCTGGCTTTTGAATATTTACTGCTTAGCGACTGCATCTTAGCCTGTTTATACAGCTCTGCATTCTATTTAAACTGTTTTGTGTTGATTAACTGTTTTGCACTCTTAAAAAGTTATTTGTTGCTTAATTTTACCTGTAGGCTAACACACTCAAGTGTGCTAGCTGCTTAAAAGCATTTATAGCATTTACTGTCTGTTTTTGTCCTTGTCTCTGTAAAAAAAAAAAAAAAAAATCTCTTGTTTTCCCACCTTACTGAACTAGAGTAGTCCAGTTTCA
Organism: Protopterus annectens; assembly: GCF_019279795.1. Lineage (NCBI taxonomy): Eukaryota > Metazoa > Chordata > Ceratodontiformes > Protopteridae > Protopterus > Protopterus annectens. The sequence goes on along the minus strand of NC_056746.1, from coordinate 722,354,937 downwards.
GAGTTGCTGATCCCTGGGCTTTGTTTTTAGTTCCTGTTACTGATCCATTGCCTTATTAGGAAGGAGGGAAGTTTCTTTGCTTACCAGTGGGAGTGGGAAGCACTGAGCAGCCTTTTTGTCCGAATTGGTGAAGTTTCAGCCAGAAACTTGTAGTCCATTGGTCGTTTTGGGCCAATTCCTAGCTCCTTTCAGCCCCCTGCTATAAAACACGCTAAACACCCTTTTCCAGCTTGTACCAACTCAGCACAGATCCTCGTGGTGGCCTGCAGAGTGATCCAAGCAGCAGAGAGCTAAAAGAGTGACTTTCTACCAGATATAAGTATTTTTGTGGCTTTCCCACTGTTATTAAGCTAGCGACTGCATTTCGCCTGTTTTACTGCTACTTTAAGTGATTTCTGCATTTTACACTGTTTATTGCATTTTAAGTTACTAATTGTTGCAAATTGTTTCTGTAGGCTACACACTAAAGTGCGCTAGCCGATTTACAGCATTTATAGCATTTACTGTCTGGTTTTTTCCTTATCTCTGTAATAAAACAAAAAATCTCTTGTTTTCCCGCCTTACTGAACTAGAGTAGTCCAGTTTCAGAGTTGCTGATCCCTGGGCTTTGTTTTTAGTTCCTGTTACTGATCCATTGCCTTATTAGGAAGGAGGGAAGTTTCTTTGCTTACCAGTGGGAGTGGGAAGCACTGAGCGGCCTTTTTGTCCGATTTGGTGAAGTTTCAGCCAGAAACTAGTAGTCCATTGGTCGTTTTGGGCCAATTCCTAGCTCCCTTCAGCCCCCTGCTATAAAACACGCTAAACGCGTGTTAGCGCGGAGTTGCCACTGTTGCACACAAGAGCAGTGGTGGTTAAACAATCTTAAACTATTCGGGACATCTAAATTCCACTCTTCAAATTTTCCCTTAGAACTACCTTCCTCGAGCTGTACTGCTGATCTAACCAGCATATCCTATAACTGAAAAGTTCATCTCTACTTGATTCCCAAGTAGACTATTCTCTATCTGTAAAGCCTAGCACTTACTCCTACAGTACTTGCACCTTGATAAAGCACTCTTATTATAGATAGTACCCCACCAGCCTAAAACCCACTTCCCCCGGAGTCCTTTGAAAGTCTCTTTATCTACTACTTCTAGCATGTCGAGGGATCAGTTGCTAGTGTCCTCTCCAGTTCAACTGGTGAACCTGGGAATATTGAGGCAATGTTATAATTGCCTCATGTACACAGACAATCCTCTCCTTCTCCCACAAAACACAAATACATGTGAGAGATGCAACTATATGGCCAAACTGGAGGCTGAGCTCTCTCAACATAGGACTGGCAAGACCAGACAGGAGGAGAAGGTAACCACACACAATACATACCCAGTCACACATGGTACCATCACAACTTCAAATCATACACATACTCACACAAAGACATACTCGGAGGCTCTGATCAAAAATTTACCAAAACAGCAGAGGCCACCAAAGCAGACACCCAAACAACTACCACCTCACGACCCAACACATGCAACACATAGACCACACAGTCAGAGTGTCAAACAGTCACAGCCCTTAAGGCCAAACAAAATGCCTGACACACTTGTCATTGGTGATTCCATAGTCAGACACACTGACGTCCCGCTCACCAGACTGAGTAAGGAGAAGGTCACAGTAAGCTGCCTGTCGGGCGCTAGAATCCGCCACATAACGCAAGCACTCAGGTCTCTCAACAGAAGGTACACATGCGACTCAGTCATTGTCCACGCTGGTGTCAACGACCTGAGATGTACCTCCTTGGACTACATGAAAAGGGACATCGAGGAGCTCTCTGATTATGTAGCCCAGGCAGGTATGACCCTGACCTTGAGCAGTATCCTACCTTCACCTAGAATGATGCCACAATACAGTGATAAGATGATCAGCTTTAATAATTGGCTTAAATTCTGGTGTCATTCAAAGGGGATCCAATGTCTGTCTGCCTGGGATGACATGCTGGACAAACCACGCTGCTTCGCAAGGGACGGCTTGCACCTGTCACCCCTGGGCTTCCGGATATTGGCAAAGGCTCTTGCCACCCCCATAGTGCCTTTTTAGGCAAGGCTCAAATTCTAAACCTACCACCCTAGAACACCAAAAAGGAAAAAAACTAAGGGTAATGCTGCTCAATGCCAGAAGTCTCAATCTCAAGATGCACGCACTCGAGGCCCGTCTCAATATGGAGAACATCGATGTCTGTGCTGTGACAGAAACCTGGTTCAAGGCTCCTGAGAGCACCCCAGCACTAACAGGTTTCACCTCATATCATGCGTTCCGGCCCCAAAATCCAGACAACACCAAGAAAGGAGGGGGGTGTCCATATTCATAAAGGACACCCACACCTCAAGGTTTGTGGCAATGCACGATGCATCGGAGACCATCCAGGTGCAATTAACCATAGGCAAGACTGCTCTGCAATTTGTAGCATGTTACAGGCCACCCTCTCAAACTCAGGAACCTCACATGGCCTTCCTGAAAACATTGGAGGGGATAAATGTATCTCCAAACACCATCATACTAGGTGACTTCAACTACCCTAATATAGACTGGGAACACTACTCAAGCCCGAACACTCTAACCCAAAGATTCCTGGAGTTCATAAACTCAAATGCCATGGAACAACTAGTCACCATCCCCACAAGAGGAGAAAACATACTTGATCTCATCATCACGAACATGGGATCAAAATGTTCAACACCGGAAGTATACCCCTCACTGGTGAGATCAGATCATAAACTAATCTCGCTGGAGGTCCTCATCCCGCCCCCACCTGAAACAAAAAAGACCACAGTGAAAAACTTCTCAAAAGCCGATTTCACACTTCTAAAAACTAGTGTGGTCTCCTTTAAGGCCCCTGAGCCAGTGGTAAACATTACTCAAACCGCTGAATCACTTACAAATGCCTTCTACCAGCACCTACAGGACTGCATGGATCAGGCAATCCCAAACAAAACTAAGACTCTCTGTACCAAAGGCAAGCATCCAGCCTGGTGGACCCCAGCCATAAACAAGCTCTACAACAAAAGAAGGAAGCTACTACAAGATAGAGCAAAATCCTTGAAAGGTAAGACACCTTTGATCATTATAAGTAAAAAACTAAAAGCTCTCATAAAATCATCCAAGGCAAATTTTGAGAGAAAAATCGCCAAGGACTCTAAAGACAATCATAAGGCCTTTTTTAGCTATGTTAGAAACCTAGGAGGAAACTCCCAGATATGCTCAGAATTAGTTCAAAATGATGTGAAAATTACTGAACCTACACACATTGCTAACATACTGGCTGACAGGTTCAGTGCAAACTCCCACCCTCCAAAAGGAGAGATATCTATTCCAGAGGATTGTAGCCCCCCAAACATCTCCAACGCCCAGGTGAGAACTGCCCTCACTAAGGCAAAAAACACAGCATCCATGGGACCGGATGGTGTCCCCGGCTGTGTGCTTCATGAACTCAACGAGGAATTAAACCCACAGTTAGGACAGCTGTTTAATCTTAGCCTAACCTCAGGATATGTACCCAAGGACTGGCGCACGGCGACTGTGGTCCCACTTCATAAGGGCGGTGCCTCCACAGACCCTGGAAATTACCGCCCCATTAGCTTGACAAGCCTTATCTGCAAAGCCATGGAGAGGATCATAATGGAACTCATAAATAAAGACATAGGGAACTTGCAGACTTTGGATCCAACCCAGTTTGGCTTTGTCAAAGGCAGATCCTGCCTCTTAAACTTGGTTGACTTTTTCGAGACAGTCACCAAGGCCATTGATGAGGGAAAGGCAGTCCATACAGCCTACCTCGACCTGGCAAAGGCCTTCGACACAATACCCCACTCAGGTATCATCGAAAAACTCATCAGCTTGAATGTAAAGCCATACATCACAAGATGGGTTGCAAACTGGCTAAGTGACAGAACCCACAGGGTCAGAGTTGCTGGAGCCATGTCAGACTCAAAGCCTGTCACAAGTGGTGTCCCACAGGGCTCAGTCCTGGGTCCACTCTTGTTCGGCATCTACTTTTCTGAAGTACAAGCAAACACAGGAGGGTTATGGCTGACAAAGTTTGCAGATGACTGCAAACTGGGCCATAGTCGAAAACACATCTGACACAGATATCCTCCAGAAGGGCCTCACGGAAACGGATAACTGGTGCCAGAGCCATGGCCTGAAGTTAAACGCCAAAAATGCATAGTCATACCCTTTGGGAAAAACAAGGTTACCCCTAGCTACCATATAGGTGGCAATCCACTGAGCACAGAAAAGCCATCAGGGATCTGGGGACCCAAGTTGACAGTAGCCTTCGTTTGACACTCATGTTGCTAAAGTAGTTAGGAAAACCTTCTATATCGCCCGCCTGATCATGAAGGGATTCACATCTAGATCAAGGGAGGTCATCGTCCCCTGTACTCATCACTCATTAGACCTATGATTGAGTACAATGCCCGTCGAATGTATCTGACCAGACACCTGCTGCAGCTTGAAAGGCCCCAAAAGTTCCTCACCAAAAGGATATAGGGTCTCAAAATATGTCTTATGCTGCCCGACTGAAAGAACTCCAGCTCTATTCAGTCTCATACCGCTTGCTCAGAGGTGACCTGTGCCTGACATATAAGGCCATGTCAAACCCAGATTTGATGAATATGCTTCACCTCAAAAAATCTAGATCCCTCAGAACCACAAGGGCGGGAGACTTAAACCTTGACACGGTTATAAATAGAACGTGCTGGAGGGACAGATTCATCACCCAGAGACTCCCTATGCTGTGGAACAAAATCCATGTGAGGCAGAGCACCTCGCTGGCCTTGTTCAAGAGGAATCTTGACCAATGGATGGGAGATCGCAGATATACCCCAGGGATTACTTCAGTGTCACTGCTTGACAGAGGCACAGAAAAATGATAGGCATAGTTTTTATTCAAACTAAAGGGGTGGCGAAAGCCACATAACTATGGGCTAGGCTTATAAATGCCCTTGGGCAGATAGCCTAGTATGAACCTATGAACCTGTGAACCTATAATGCTTACTGTTGGTCCATTTATCATGTGTTCTGTTTGCTATGCAACTGTTTCAAATCTGTTGTTTTGAGTTAATTGGAACACCCATGCATGCTGACTGATTTTGAAATGTTTTGTTCATGACTAACCAACATATTTTCTAAAACCTCAACACCATAGCATGTCTGGGAAGGCAGAGCCAGGTGGATCCACCTGTCCCACATAATCTGGTCATAGCATTGGGCCCAGCACATCTGGGATGCAACCCAAAACCTCCTTGTCCTCCTTTGGGTGGAACCACCTCAGAGGACAGGGCCTGCCCCCCGGCAGTGGGTGCGGACAGGAAACTGCCATCCGTAGCCAGGTCCAGGATTTGGTGCATAGCGCCATCCAAAAGGAGTTGGGTGGACAGCTGCTCCAGATTGAGGGCCACCTGTCGCATCTTGAGGGTCAGCCTGCCCCTCCTGTCCAGCCCCCAGCACAGCCACCTTTGGGGCCATGAAGGTGCAATGGTGACTGTCCCTGGGTGGGGACTTCAATCCCACTGTATCCATTTGGGGGATCATGGGTGTCTGATTCCCAACCAACCTCTCCGTCCAAGGTGTTTTCCTCCCACATGTGTCATATACCACCCTGTCTACTGTCTGGTCTGTCTTGTCTGACTTCCTACCCAACTTAACTCCCCAAATATACCTACTATCCTTCCCCAACATCCCACTCTCACCTTAAAAAAAGGGCATCTGTTTCCAAAAAAAAAATTACACCCCATACATAGCTGTCCATTTCGCACATGTGCCCACTTGACACATGTAATCTGGTCCAATTGGCTTGACAACACATTACCGTTGTCCTCACCCCTCTCTCAGGGGTTTGAGTGTCCAAATTCACCTCCAAATTCTGTAGAAATTCACAGCTGTTGCTTTTAGAAGAAATGTACTTCTATGGATCTTTCCTACACCTGTTCTGCACATCCCTAGCTACCTTTCAAACTGTACTTCCCTCTGTGTGCCACTTTTTTCACCACTTTCCTATCACCCCTTTTTCTTTTCTTTTAAAGAAATTAGCGTGGGGGTAAGTGGGAATAAGCAGTGGTAAGAGAAGCTAAAATGGATTAGCCATGTGTTGGCATCATTTGCCATTAAACAAACCCACTTATAACTACTTATAAATGCCTTAATCACTCTGAATCCATCAGACCTTGTTCTGCTCAGAAACAAAATAGTCAGCACTGGCAAGTCTTGAACCTGGGATGCTGTAGTCTACAGTCACAGCAATGTACTACTACCCCATCTAAATTGCACACATTTGTAATGCTTTAATAAACACATCATGCATTCTGGTCATTTAACATTAAGGAAAAACCATCAGTCCCAACTCTCAAACCCATGACCCTGTATACTACAGTCAGAGCAAGGTACCACTACTTCACCCGAGCTGTAGGAATTGCTGTTGCTTTTTCAAACATATCATGCTATAGAGGCATACAAAATTAGGGAGAAAGCTCTGTGGAATCATTCATGTATTGTGTATATACACATACATATATATATATATATATATATATATATATATATATGTTTGTCGAACATACATATGAAATAGTAGATACATAATATAGATATACATATATGACTATATAAAGGAAGGAAAAAATATATATATATCTATATATATATATATATATATATATATATATATCTGTGTGTGTGTGTGTATGTACATATCATGCAGTGCAGTCAGACCTCAGAACCATCCCTCTCAACCTCTTAGTGCAAGACACATCATGATACCTCTGAGCTCATACATGTGCAACTAACATCAGGCAAATCTGCAGTGCAAGTTGTGGCCTGCTACAGATCACTCTCTATGACCCAGGACCACCACTCCTCCTTTCTGGAGACACTGGAAAACATGGAGGTCCTACCAAACACCCTGATATTGGGTGATTTCAATTACCCTACTTTTAACTGGGAAAACTACTCAAGTACAAACTCCCAGGTCCAGCTCTTCCTGGAATTTATCAACTCAAATTCACTGGATCAGCTGGTAAACTCCACTACCAGAGGTGAAAACATATTGGACCTGGTCATCACCAACATGGGCAACAGGTGTTCCACACCAGAGGTCAACCCGTCACTGGTTAGATCAGACCATAAACTAATCACTCTGGATGTCCTCAGCACACCACTATCTCCAACCAAGGAAAGCATAGTGAAAAACCTTTCTATAGCAAACTTACTTAAGACAGAGGTGGTAAGTTTCACAGCCCCCACGCTAAAGGATAACAGTGTCCAAGATGCAGGAACCTTTACAAATGCACTCTATGAGCACCTACAAGGATGCATGGATCATGCCATCCCTAGCAAAACCAAGACTCACTCCACTAAGAGAAGGGAACTAGTCTGGTGGACCCCTGCCATAAACAGGCTATACAATAGAAGGAGGAAACTAGTTCAGAAAAAAAGCAAATCCCAAGAAGAAAAGACATCCCTGATCAGTATCAGTAAGAAACTAAGGTCTCTCATAAAATCCTCCAAGGCTAACTTCGAAAGAAAAATAGCCAAGGATTCAAAAGATAACCACAAAGCCTTCTTTAGCTATGTCAAGAATCTAAGTAGCAACTCACAGATATGTTCTGAGCTAGTGCAAAATAGCACAAAATATACTGAACCCACTGATATTGCCAACATCCTGGCAGATAGATTCAGTGCAAACTTCACCCCCCTCTCACACCCACAAGTGCCCGCAACAATACCCAAAAAGTGTAATGTCCCTGAAATCACAGACGCACAGGTGAAAACAGCCCTTTCAAAAGCCAAAAGCACAGCGTCAATGGGGCCAGATGGTGTACCAGGCTGCGTCTTGCACGAACTACAGAATGAACTAACCTCCCACCTAAACACACTGTTCAACCTCAGCCTCTCCACAGGCTACGTGCCCATAGAATGGTGCACAGCAATGGTTATTCCGCTCCACAAAGGAGAGGCCACAACTGACCCTGGTAACTATTGCCCCATAAGCCTGACTAGCCTGGTCTGCAAGGCTATGGAGTGCATCATTATGGAACTCATTAACAAAGACAATGGGAACCTCTAAACACTTGAACCGACCCAGTTCAGCTTTGTTATGGGCAAATCATGCCTACTAAACCTGGTTGACTTCTTTGAGACAGTCACCAAGGCCATAGATGAGGGAAAGGTAGTTCACACAGCCTACCTTGACCTCGCCAAGGCTTTTGACACCATTCCTCACTTGGGAATTATAGAAAAACTCACCAGCCTGAACATAAACCCCTACATCACGAGATGGGTTGCCAACTGGCTTACAGACAGAACTCACATGGTAAGAATAGCAGGCTCCAGGTCCGACTCTAAACCAGTCACAAGTGGTGTCCCACAATGCTCGGTCCTGGGACCCCTACTGTTCAGCATATACTTCTCAGACGTACAAGCAAACACAGGAGGACTATGGCTAACCAAGTTCGCTGATGACTGCAAACTGGGAGCCATAATTGACTCTCTATCTGACACGGACATTCTTCAAAAGAGCCTTACTGAGATGGACACCTGGTGTCAAAGTCATGGTCTCACGCTAAATGCCAAAAAATGCATAGTCATCCTGTTTGGGAAAAACAAAACACCCAAGAATTACCACATAGGTGGCAGCCCCCTTAATACAGAAGAGGTAATAACAGATCTGGGGACCCAGGTAGATAGTAATCTCTTCTTTGACAATCATATTGCCAAAGTAATTAGGAAATCTTTCTATGTAGCCCATCTAATTGCTAAAGGGTTCTCATCTAGAAATAAAGAGGTTATAGTGCCCCTCTACTCATCACTCATCAGACCCATCATAGAGTTCAATGCCTCGTTTGGGATGTACCTCACAAGACACTTCCAACAGCTGAAAAGACCACAAAAGTACCTCACCAAGAGGATTACTGGTCTCAAACATATGTCCTATGCAGCCCGACTAGAAAAACTCCAACTGTACTCAGTGGCATATCGCTTACTCAGAGGTGATCTCTGCCTGACTTACAAAGCCATGTCCAAATCAGAATTGATGGATATGCTCCACCTAAAGAAATCCAACTCACTGTGAGCCACTCACTCTAGTGAGTTAAACCTCATCACAACAATAAATAGAACATGCTGGAGGGATAGATTCCTGTCACAGAGACTCCCCATGCTTTGTAACAAAATTCCTAACTACATTAGGCAGATCCCCTCACTAACACTCTTCAAGAGAAACCTTGATGAGTGGATGGGTAACAGAAAATACACCCCTGGGATCACTTCATTGGCTCTTCCTGACAGAGGCTCAGTTAAATAATCAATGGGGTGGCGAAAGCTGACACACTCTGGCTAGGCTTATAAATGCCCTCTGGCAGATGGCCTAGTACCTACCTATGAACCTATGAAAACCTGTACAAGGACTGTAAAAAGGGGAGAATGGGCCAGATATAGGGACATATTTCAACTATTGCTGTTAGAAATGAAGACATTTGCTAAAGCAACTGGATGCATTTCAGCAGAAAATTACTGAAGGATATAAGGATGGAATCTGAAATGTCATGTCATTATTTACTGCCATAAATCATTGGATTATCACAGTGATTTACCAGACAAATACAAATACATTGTGGAACAGAACAAAAGTATGGGCCAAACATCTGGACATTCTGTGAAAATCCTGGCAGTGGAGAGGTATGCTCAGAATCCCTTAGTGCAATGAATCTGGACCAAGCCTGACAAAGTTGGGGGGCAAAGGCATAAAAATAGGGACATATCCAAAATACATGAGTAGATAATCTGAGAAAGTTGATGTAGTAACACTGTATATCCTAACATATATTGAATGAAATATCACAAGACTGGGACTCAATTGCTTCCTATTAGTTAGTGACCTCATTCTCCACATCATCCCAGTGATGTGTCAGGAATACATAACAGTTATGGGGGCCAGACCATTGATATCGGCCAGACAACTGGATAGCCTACGAATGTGTGGACATAACACAACATTAGGGAAACTACATTCAGCTAACAAGCAACATCCAAACTACAATCAGACTGACATAACACTACACAAATCCAGCTCTGGGGCTGTACACATTCATTTCCAAATATAACAAGCACTACAGGGATGTAACACTAGTGGAAAACAGACACTGGTGTGAGAGTGCATACCCACAACCAATTGCACCAGAGTCACAGCGACTTACCAGTAAGCAAACTGAATACTACACTGAAACAATATCCCCTTTGCCACTTACACATTACCCCTACATATACTGCCCAAAGTCCCAGTGTAGTGGGAACCTTGAGGTGTTACAGGACATGTCACAGTCTGTCCGTACAAACATATGCAGGTGATAGGAAACCAGAAACTGGAGCAGAATGCACAGTCAGATAGAAAGGGCCCATGACACTCACATATACCCTCCTCCCTACACAACCCAAAAACATGTACACACCACACTGCTACACAATCCTGACAGTCTGTTAACAATGGCCAGACATACACAAACTTTTCAAATGTACAGTTTCCCACAGAATGTATAGGCACAGGACTCATATCTATGGCTGCTTCCTTGTTACATGTCTGGGGTCTATGACATCACTGGGATGGTAGCAGGAATGAAGGCAATTAATAATGATACTACATACCTCTGAATCTCTTAATGCATGACATCTGGACAAAGCCTGACATAATTGGGGGATAGAGGCCCAAACACAGGGGTATATTAGACATATTGCTGTTATAAATTTAGACAGTTGCTGGTGTTACTGAGTTTGTTGTCACATATCTTTTCTGAGGGATATGAAATTGGTAGCACCAATGGATGTTAGCATGTACTGACTGCATTTCCCATAGTTTCCTACTAACTAACTAAGGACAACGAATGTCTGGCGAACAAACTAAACATATGAGTCATGCATCTGAACAGTGTCTAGGCCTCTGAACAGTGTAGAGGTATGACCACAGTCATGTAACAGAATGGAAATCCCCTGACAGCTTCCAAACATCACCCAGCACCTTATGAAGCACAGTAAGACCAACACAACACTCCCCCACATCAGTACTGGGAACTTACCCATGTATATTCAAATACAGCATGCAGTACAAAGATGGAACTGTAGTGAAAAGCATATAGTGGTGCAAAAACTTCCACCCAAAAACATTTGGACCACAGTCATAGCAACATACCAGTACCCCAAATTAACTCCAGAGTACAGCTACTGACTGAACAAACATGTTCTGATTGCCAGTCATACTACACCGACATATACTGGGCAAAATCACAGTGTACTGGGAATCCTGAGGTGTTACAGGACATCTCACAGTCTACCCCTACAAGCATGCAGACCTGATGGACTGCCAGCAGCTGTAGCAGCATGCACAGTCAGATAGGTAAAGGATGTATGGCATTCACATCTGCTACTCTCCCTACACAGCCCAATAAACATCTACACACAACACTGCTACATAGCCTTGGCAGTCTGTTCACAATGGCAAGACATACGTAACTGTCATATGTACAGACTTTCCTGGGTGTGGAACCATAATCCTGGCCACTATTGCATACCACGGCCAGCAGTCTGCTAGGTCACTGGTATGATAACTGGAGTGCAGTCGGTAATTCATAATATACCATACCTCTGCACCTCACAGTGCAGGAAATCTGGACAATGCATGACGTACCTGGGGACAGGGGGACAGAAAGAGGGACATATCACACATAATGGCATTACAAACTGAAACAGAAGCTGGTGTTACATGTGTTGTTGTAACATAACATCTCTGAAGGATATGATGTCTGGAACAGCAATGGATGTCAACAGTTAGTGACTACAATCCTCACATTATCTTACTGACCCCAAAAAAACAGACGTTATTTGAGGAACCGACCAAACATAACAGGCAAACCTCTGGCCACTCTGTGGATTACATATCAGTTGAGAGGCATGTCAGAGGCATATCACTGTCAGATGTTAACTCACTCAGTAAATGCATGTCCATAAGAACCCTGTCACTCTAGCAACCCTCCATGTGTATAACAGCACTAATGGCATACAATCTGTACCCAATTCTGGAGCTTTCTCCACCATGTTGTTGGGCTGTCTCCACATGTCCTGTCCTGTGAGGTATTCTCACCCACTGTCTGTGAAGCTGTATCCCCCATACCTCCATAATGTCCCCTGCACAGGCAAGGAAAAGGGGCAAGGCCTACATGAAGGAGACCCATATGTTGGAACTAGCAGCAGTGTCCAGGCCCACACCACAATACTATGTGGGCACCTACATAACTGTATGGCCTCAGAAATACCTGAAAAGACAACATCAACCCCCTCAAGGTAGGCTGAATGCCTGTGGTGGACAGCAACAATAAACAACTACCATCATACGTGGAAATAATCGCAGGATGGACCAAGAAGAAACAGGTGCCTCATTGGCAGCCATGTCACCTTGTTCTGCATAAGCAAATAAGTTCACAGCTGATGTACACTAAGGCTGTCTTTGAGTGCAAACTGGATACATCCACCAAGGCCAATCAGTTCTAGAGGCAACACACATATCTGCTCTGTAGTGGTGGTCAATAACACCACATACATATATGCCATAGATATGGACAATCGGCTGCAGGCAGGTGAAGTGTAAACTTCACCCCCCCTGTCCCCCCATAGTTACACACGTGCATGTACAGCACCTGCCCCTCCCCTCATGCTCAGGAAGCAGTTCTGTAATCCCCTCTCAAAGGCAATACACAGAGGTCTCCACAGGCCTGATACCATTCCTGGCTGCACCCTACATGAACACAAGCATGGGCTCTCAGACCCATTCTGCAGTGCATTCAACCAAAGCCTGAGCACCAGTGTCATCCCATCTGCACAGAGGACAGAGAGAAAGTTGATAGAAAACAGGTTATGCATTAGCATGAATGCTCTGAAGAATACATGTCTGAAACTGCAATGTATGCCATTATGTCATGACAGCAGTCCTCAATTACATGGCTGAAAACCTCAATACTCTCCATTTAATATAATAATATAATATTAATATGCAATAGAGTGAGCTGGCACTCTGCACTCTCCCCTCATCTCCCTGTAAAAATTGGTGTACCTCAAGGATCTCTCCTAGGGCCTTTACTTTTTAATATCTTTACTAATCAGCTCTATACCTCCTGTCCTCAGTTATCTTTAGTGCAATACGCAGATGACTCTACAGTCATCACCACAGCCAAATCTCCCTCTAAGCTCTTCTCAGCTACTCAGGTTTAACTTAGTTGAAACATAGCTCTCCAGCAAACAGCTCATCCTTAACCCTAAAAAACAAAGCTGCTACTCTTCCTACCTAAAAGGTTCAACAATATTAAACCCTCCTTCTCCATACTGTCCCTTAATAACACTCCTATTCAGATAGAATCCAGTACTAAGCTCTTAGGCATAACCATCGACGATCAGCTTAAATTTGACTTGCATGTTAATAACTGTATCAAAAAGACTCATTCAAAACTAGTGCCCCTTTACCATAACAGGAAATTCCTTACCTCTGAAGCCAAGATTACTCTCTCTCTTACCTACCTTCTACCCAGTCTAATTTCAATTCTCAAATTCTCACAAATCTTAACTCAGCATTCCTGACCATACTCAAATCTACCTACAGCAAGGTAACTAGATTTGCTGCCCAACAAACCTACAAATCCCATCACTGTGTCTCTTCAAAACACCTAAACTGACTTGAATTACCCCACCAACTTCTTCTCTCTCAGCTCCAGATCATCCATTCTATCCTATACCAGCCTTCCTACTGCCCAGAACTATCCCCTCCCATCTCCCATTATTCCCCTTAAGACCTGTCTGAAGCTCTAACCAAGACCTACTACAAATCTACAAACCCAAGTCTAAATTTGGATGCAACATGTACAACTATCACCGCAGTATTGTCTGGAATAGGCTCCCACTAGAAATCAGGGCCCTTACACATCCTAAACAATTTAAGACAGCCACCAAAGAGCACTTTAAAAGTCACTGGTCCTGCCACTGCACTCTCCGTCCTTAAACATTCCCGGCTTCTCATACCTTAATCTACTTTCTGATCTTAACTCACTCTTCTCACTCACTCTCTCTAATCTTCCTTGACTACTCTTTCTACTGTCTTCTAAAATCTATTAAACAAATTGCCTCAAAGAAACATTATTTTGTAATCGTCTTGCCTTCATGCAACTACATTATGATAAAACCGGGTTTTTGTGACCACTTACCCTAAAAACTATAACATCTTAATGACATATTTCTTTTTATACATCTTGAAATAGTTATTCTATACTTCTGATTATTGACACTGTATAATATTGTATTGCTACTTAATGCCTTGTAATAATCCTGTAACATTGCTGTTTAATGCTAATTTATAATGAAAATTGTATAATATGTTGGAGATTTTCTCCCCGGGCCTCCGCTGAAAAAGGCCTCTTCAGCTCAGTCGGACAATGTCTGTCAACAAATGTAAAATAAATAAATAGGAGATAATTAAAAATATACAGCTCAAATCCCCAAACCAAGGTATTATAGTGGTTAGAGTCCCAGCTTTGCATCCAGGCATACACGGATTGAGTACTAAAACAGGCAGTCCAATTTTACATGGGAAAGCAGTGTTAAATGTACTATTTTCATATTACAATATGTGTGGTAAGTTATTTTTGTCACCCAGGGTAGTGTAGCTGGAGTAAAATGGAAGTGTGAGTGCATATAACATGTGAAACCACCCATATATACATGTGTCCCATACAGTATAGTTATACCCCTTGCTACTGTTGCTACTGTAATGGAAGCAAATGTTATATTCTATAAGAAATATATATATATATATATATATATATATATATATATATATAATAGTATAAGAACACAATATTATAATATTATTATAATAATTTCATATATATAGAAAAATATATAAAAGATATTTTACAAGAATGAATTGTGAGCAATGGTTAGCAATGCTCAGCTATTCTTACTAGGTTTAAGCATTGCATAAATGTGAATGCTAAGCAGCAGGTAGCTCAGTTAAGTGGATTTGCACACTGGTAAATGTCGCTAAGGGAAGATAACACAGAATAAGCCTCTGTCGGTTTAAGTGTGTGGTGGCATTGCTTAGCATTGTGCAAGCCCACGTATAACTGCTTTAATCACTCTATTTCCATCAGCCACTGTTCTACCTAGCAACAAAATAATCAGTGCTGCCAAGTCTCAAATCCAGGGCCCTGTACACCATAGTCAGAGCAATGTACCACTACACCATATGCGTTGTAAGGACTGCTGATGCTTTTTCAAACATATCATGCAGTAGAGTCATTCAACAGTTGGGAAGAGATTCCATAGAATCAGTCAGGTTTTGTATTTATGCATATGCACATGTATATATGTATGGAGATGCATATATATGGAAAAATATATACGTAATATAAATAGAGATATACACATAAAATATACACACACACACACACACATATATATATATATATAAAACTAAATATATATAAGAAGTAAAAAATAATATATTATATATATATATATATATATATATATATATATATATATGTGTGTGTGTGTGTATGCTCATAACATGTAGTGGAGTCATACCTCACAACCATACCTCTCAACCTTGTAGTGCAAGAAATCTGGCCAAAGGCTGTCCAGATGGAGGGACAATGGGCCCAAATTAGGGACATATTTTAAATATTGCTCCTATAATTGTAGAATGTTAAAAGAAACACACCTCACTGGAACAAGTAAAATATTCAAGAAAATTGCAGGTAACAGCCAGGTAGTTCAAAAATTTAATAAACGTATTTCACAATCCACACTACACAGTAAGCGCTTTCATCCATAAAAGTACTTCCTCAGACTGAATAATGTAATAAAACATTGCAGCTTAAAAACATTACTAAAACAACACATGGCTTTTAATGGTGAAAGTGCTTACTGTGTAGTGTGGATTGTGAAATATGTTTATTAAATTTTTGAACTACTTGGCTGTTACCTGCGGTTGTCTTGAAAATGTAGAATGAGTGACAAGGTATGTTTCAGCATACATGTTCTGAAGGATGTGAGCTCTGAAACTGAAATGTATGTCATCATTTACTGTCAGAAATTCGCAGATCATCACAGTGATTCACCAGGAATATAAAAACAATGAATTTGTGGTACAAATCAGAAATATGAGCAGCAAACCTGGACATACTGCAACAATCTGGGCAGTCAAGATGTATTCTCAAAACCCCTCAGTGCAACAACTCTGGACCAAGCCTGACAAAGTGGGGGGAGAAAGCCATGAAAATAGAGACATATCTGAAATACTGGAGTAGATAAGCTGACACAGTTGCTACAGTAACACCCTCATGTCTGTCCTAACATATATTGACTGAAATAGCACAAGTCCAACCCTCAATTACTTCTCACCAGTTAGTGACTGAAATCCTCACATCATCCCACTGATGTGTCAGAAATATACAACACTTATGGGGACCAGGCAACAGTAAATCCTACAAATATCTGGGCATAACATTACATTAGGGAAACTACATGCAGATGCTAAGCATGTCACCAAGTACTGTCCAAACTACAGTCAGACTGACACACCACTAACCCAAATCCACTAAGGGGAATTACACATGTATTGGAAAATATATCAGGCACTACAGGGATGTAAAAGCATTTAAAAACAGACACCAGTGTGAAAGTGCATACCCACAACCAATTTTACAACAGTCAGTGACATACTGGTAAGCCAAACGAATAGTACAGTATAAGGACTGTGTGAACAAAAACATCTCAACATGTTTGCCACTCACATTCTCCCCCTACACATACTGGCCCACTTCACAGTGTAGTATGATGCCTGACCATGGTATGGGACATGTCTCAATCTGCTCCTACAAACATATACAGCTGATAGACCACCAGAAACAGGAGCAGCATGGACAGGCAGATAGAAAAGAAACCATAACACATACATCCACCCCCTTCCTACACAGGCCAAGTAACATTGACACACTACACTGCTACACAATCCTGACAGTTTGTCAATTGCCAAAAATACACAGACCTCTCAACTGTACAGAGTCCCACAGACTGTCCAGGCTTTCCCCTCATATATAAGGCCTCTTCCACATAACATGTCTGGCAGTCTGATACATCACTGGGATGATATCAGGAATGTAGGCACTTAATAATTATATACCATATCTATCAACCTCTTACTGCATGACATCTGGACAAAGCCTGACATAACTGGGGGACAGAGGTACAAAAACAGGGGCATATTTGAAATATTACTATTATAAACTGAGAAAGTCACTGGTGTAACAGGGTTAGTTGTAACATATCTTTCTCTGAGGGATATGAGGTCAGAAACACATATGGATGTTAGCAGTTACTGACTGCAATCCCCAGAGTATGCTACTTATTTTCCAAAGACAAAAAATTTCTGAGGAACACAACAAACATAGGAGTCCAAACTCTAGCCATTCTGTGGATAGCACTACAGTTAAGAGTTATACCAAACACATAACACTGTCAGAGTTAAAATCATGCAGAAACTCCATGTCCACACAAACCCTGTTAAACTAGCATTGATCCAAATGTATAACAGCAATACTTACATTCTGTCCCTATGTCATCCCTATGAGGATGTCATATGTACCCTATGAGGGATGACTGGGCAGCAAGAGTGTGAATACAGTGTGCCATACTGACAAAGAACAGAAATGTATATATCTGGTATTACCTGTGCACATGTCAGTATGAGTAGGTGTATCTGGCCGCCTCATAACAACAGACATGGGTTGCAAAATGTCAGTTAATAAGCTGTACATGTTGTACATGTGTGTAATCTTAGTTACTGTGCATCCAACAGAGTGACATTTCTAGAGCTACTGGTTGTTGCATATCCCTGACACAGCCATGGGTACTACAATAAGCATGGTTATCAGTTTGAAATTGGAGAGATGTCCAACTGTGTTATGACTTTGTGTCCATGCCTACTACAAACAGCTATATGAACACCTACATAGCTGTATGGACTCAGCAATACCTTATTTGTAAAACCTGCTGGCACCAAAGTAGAGTAATCCCCTTTGCTGGACAGCAGCAATACACAAACCACAGACTTGGTCCCTATATTGGCTGTACATGGCAAAATAGGAGCAGGCACCAACCTGGCACCAAGTCAGCCATTGTCTAAACAAGCATGGAAGGTCATAGGTGGGTTACTGTAAGGCTAACTATGAGAACAAGTTGGACACATCCACCAATCACAGTCACAAGGCCATCTTCCCATATGTCTGCAATCTCAGTGGCAACAAGCCAACCCAACCTGTAATGGTGGTCAATCAGACCACATGCACACACAACATAGCTATAGCCAACCTGCTGCAGATAGAGTTAGGGCAAGCATCACCCCCCCTGGCTCAGCATCACTATAGGTGGATATGCATAGCACCTGCACCCCTCCTCTCTTCACCAGTGATTAGGTACATATTACCTACTGAAAGGCAAAAAATGTAAGTATCCATGGGACATGATAACATCCCTGTCCGCATCCTACATGAACTCAAGTATGTGCTCCCAGCTCCATTACACAGAGTAGTCACATCAAGCCTCAGCACCATCCATACCCCATCCACATAGAAAATGGCCAATGTCATCCCTCTACACAGACCTGAATGAGGAATTGAGGATAATGCAATTAACTGGCCTTCATTGGGGGGAATATGACACATCAGGACCAGGAGTGCAATACAAGCTTATACTGTGCTGATAGATTACAGGGGTAGTGTGGTTAAGAGTGGTGGCTACTGGTATTCAATATACATGTGCAGGTCCTGTACATACTGTTGCCATATGTATGAGGTCCTGTTTCCTGTTTATGTCTTCCAGGTGCAATGTCGCATCAATGAAGGGCAACATTTTCAGTGGCTGAGACGACCATAATCATAGAAGCCATACTACAGAGCCATGCAATAATGTTTGGCTGGAGCCAGCAACATCTGTGGGAGAGGACCACCCTGTGGGATGACCTTGTCCATAGGGTAAATGATGTTGGCCTGCACGCTCGTACATATGAGCAGGTCGGGCATTGTACAACCGACCTCATACACCATGCCCAGCAAAGGGCTGCTGCCATGGGCAGGGACTTCACAACCACAGGTGGGGGCCCAGCCATGCAGGCCCCACTGACACCCACCAAGGAGCTCCTTGTCAATGTTAGGGCACCCATCCCAGTACAACATCAGGGTACAGACCCCCACATGCTGGAGGTGGGTGGCACCCAGACAATGGATGAGGAGCATGCAAATAAGGTCCCAGTGGAGATTACTAGACTAGTGTAGCAGACATACTTGTATCTGTAGAGTACATGCATGTGTCAGGTCAGATTGCAGTTGTGGATGGGATTTTCTAATGCACATAAGTGCACATCTATGGTGAAGGACAGCAGATTGTGTAGTATTGGGGGTTGTACTGTAAATGTGCAGACTTGCTGCATCCATCCTGTACCAATGCCACATGTGAGTCTGCTGACAATACCTCTCTCCCACAACTACCTAGGTCCCTCTGGTCTGCATGTGGGACAGCAGCCTGAAGCTGGTGAGTATGGAATTGTTCTGTTGTGGTTTGCCAATACCTCAGGCATGTGAAGGGCATGTAATTTACCATGCACACAACTGTCAATCATAGCCATATTGCTTTATGTGCATGTTCACTTGTGGTGGGGTTACCTGCATTGCATCACAGTGGTCACCACAGGGGCCTATCTGAAGAGAATGTAACATTCCTGTAACATATCGCACAATCTGTCAGTGCAAGACTTCTGGACAGAGACCAGCAAAATGGGGGAATAAATGGCCTAAGGTAGGGATTTGTGTGAAACATTACTCTTATATAGTAGATATAAAGAGTGTGCACACCCCTGTTAAGATGGCAGGTGTTTGTGATATATACAAATTGAGACCACAGTATGTCAGTCCACACCTTTCCCAACCTTTAATGTGACCCATAACATGAATGATTCACTTGTAAAACCAATCAGTCTGTTGTGTACCAAATATGGAGTATACAAACCTTACAATAAGCTGCTGAATGCATACGTCTGCACATCCTTCAAATAATATTTTATTGCAACAGCTTGTGATTTACTGACAGCATTCAGTCTGCTTGGATACACACCTGCCATCAAGTAAAGGCACTCTGAGTAACACCAAATAACAGTCTGCTGTCCAAGTAGAATATTCATGACATTTGCTCAGTTGCCTGCATCAGCAACATCCTTGGCTTGCAGACAGCTTACAAAGCAGCTAGGGGATCTCATATTTGAAAGTTATCAGTCAGGAGTAAGGTACAACAGCATTACCACAGCATTGCATACACCATGGAACACAGTTGGGACAGTCAACAAAAGGTGGATTGAATATCGGACAACAGTGCTTTTGAAAAGAACCTGACATCCCCAGAAAGCTGATGAAAAGACATGTCCAAACCTGGTCGGGGTGGCTGCCAGGAGACATACAGCAACACTGAGGGAGTTGCAGGAATCTCTTGCAAGTACTGGTGTTGTGTACTACATGTGAGAACAATCTTGCATATTCTGCACAAGTCTGGCTTGTGGGATAGGGTCAGAAGATGGAAGCATTTCTCCACAGCAAAAAAACATCTAGGAGTGGATACAAATTGCAATACAGCACATCAAGTCTCCCAAAGACATGTATGAAAATGTGTTATTGTGTAATGAGACTATGGATTGACCTCACAGCCACAATACCAAAAGGTGCATGTGGTGCACACGCAACACCTATCTTCACCTGAAGACCAACATCCCTATGATGAATCATGCTGGTGGCATTGGCCTGCTGTGAGGATGCTGTTCTAAAGCCAGAACTGGGACTGTAGTCAAGGTGGTGTGAATTCTGAACAGTTCAAAATAACCCTCACATCTGGCCCACATCCATCAGGCATCTGCAAGAATGCTGAGGATGGGGAGGGGTGTCAGCCTTCAGTATGACAAAGACACGAAGCATACATCCAAAGCTACCTAGGAATGGCTCCACCTGAACACACTCATAGGTTCATAGGTTGGTACTGGGCTATCTGCCCGAAGGAATATATTAGCCCAGCCATGTTGTGCGGTATTCACCGCCCCTTTAGTAGTTCCCTAGACCCTTGTACAACAGCTAGTACCCTTGGCCCCTATCTAGTAGTGCTGTTGGTGTGATCCCCAGTGTGAAATTTCTGTTACCCATCAACTCATCAAGGTTCATCTTGAAGAGTGATAGTGAGGGGCTCTGTCTTATGTAGATCGGGACCCTGTTCCATCGTAAGGGAAGACTCTGCGAAGGGAATCTATCCCTCCAGCATGTTCTATTCATTGTTGTGTTGAGGTTTATATCCCTAGAGTATGTAGCTCAAGTAGATTTGGTTTTGCTAAGATGGAGCATGTTCAACAATTCTGGGTTGGACATGGCTTTATACGTTAGACAGAGATCGCTTCTGAGAAAGCGGTATGCAACAGAGAACAGTCTTAGCTTTTTCAGTCGTGTTGCATAGGGCAACTGTTTGAGGCCAGTAATCTTCTTGGTTAGGTACCTTTGTGGTCACTCCAGCTGCTGGAGATATCTAGCCAGGTACATTCCAATTGGTGCATTGTACTCAATAATGGGTCTGATGAGGGAAGAGTAGAGGGGCACCATTACATCCTTAGATCTTGATGCGAACCCTTTCATGATCAGATGGGTCACATAGAAGGATTTTCTAACCACTTTGGCAACATGCTTATCAAAGGAAAGCTGACTATCTACTTGGGTCCTTAGATCCCTTATTTCTTCTTCAGATTTCAGGGGATTACCTCCTATGTTGTAATTTGCGGTTACTCTGTTTTTTCCAAAGGGGATTGCTACGCATTTTTTTTACATTTAGCTTGAGACCATGGCTTTGACACCATGCATCAGTCTCATTTAGGCCCTTCTGGAGGATCTCCATGTCAGCCGGCGACTCTATTATAGCACCCAGTTTGCAGTCGTCCGCAAACTTAGTCAGCCACAGCCCTTCCGTGCTTGCCTGTACTTCTGAGAAGTATATGCCAAACAGAAGGGGCCCCAGGACAGAGCCCTGAGGCACACCACTCATTACTGGTCTGGATTTGGACATAGATCCCAGTACTCTTACTTTATGGGATCTGTATGAGTGCCAGCTTGTGATCCATTGTGTGATGTAAGGGTTTATGCCCAGGCTGGTGAGCTTATCAATAATACCTGAATGGGGAATGGTGTCAAATGCTTTAGCAAGGTCAAGGTAAGCCATGTGTACCTCCTTTCCCTTATCTATAGCCTGAGTAACTGTCTCAAAGAAATCCACCAGGTTCAGGAGGCATGATCTGCCCTTGACGAAGCCGAACTGTGTGGGGTCCAGTGACTGGAGGTTCCCAATCTCTCCATTTATGAGTTCCATAATGATTCTCTCCATAGCCTTACAGATCAGACTGGTCAGGCTTATTGTTTGGTACTTTCCAGGGTCAGTTGTGGCCCCACCCTTGTGTAGCGGGACCACCATTGCCGTGCGCCATTCTATGGGCACATATCCTGTGGAGAGGCTGAGACTTAACAGGGTATTAAGATGCAGGGTTAATTCCTTTTGGAGCTCGCGTATGACACAGCCTGGGACACCATCTGGTCCCATGGAGGCAGTGTTTTTAGCTTTAGATAGAGCCTTGTTAACCAACGTATCAGTAATAATTGGACTTACACAATCCCCTAGAATGGTAATAGGC
Organism: Protopterus annectens; assembly: GCF_019279795.1. Classification (NCBI taxonomy): domain Eukaryota; kingdom Metazoa; phylum Chordata; order Ceratodontiformes; family Protopteridae; genus Protopterus; species Protopterus annectens. The sequence continues at coordinate 722,332,106 of NC_056746.1, read as the reverse complement.
CCTGTAGGTGGTGAGGGAGGAATTTGCACTGAACCTGTCAGCCAAGATGTTGGCAATGTCAGAAGGGTCAGTGTATTTTGTTCCATTTTGTACTAGCTCAGAACAGACCTGAGCATTGCCATTTAGGTTTTTGACGTAGCCATAGAAGGCCTTATGGTTATCCTTTGCATCCTTGGCAACTTTCTTTTCAAAATTAGGTTTAGTTGACTTGATGAGGGCCCTCAATTTCTTACTAATGCTGATCAGGGATGATTTTTCTACTTGAGATTTGGCCTTTTTTTGTATAGGTTTCCTCCTTTTATTGTAAAGTTTTCTTATGGCCGGGGTCCACCAGACTGGTTTCTTCTTACTTGAGGAAGGAGTCTTGGTTTTATTTGGGATAGCATGGTCCATGCAATCCTGAAGATGCATATAGAGTGCATTGGTGTAGGATTCCGCATCCTGGATATCATTATCCTTCTGCAAGGGAATAGTGAAGCTTTCCACTTTGGATGCAAGTAGTTTGAGGTTTGCTTTGGAAAGGTTTTTGACTATGGTTTCTTTGATTGGGGGAGGTGGAGGAGTGAGGATGTCCAGGGTTATCAGTTTGTGGTCAGATCTGACCAAGGAGGGGGTGATAACGGGTGTGGTACAATGGGCACACATATTTGTGATGATTAAATCCAATATGTTGCCCCCTCTGGTGGGGAATATACTAGTTGTTCAAGGGCATTTGAATTTATAAATTCTATAAATCGCTGAGCATAGGAATTGGAACATTGGTAGCTCGCCCAGTCTATACCAGGGTAGTTGAAATCACCCAAAATTATGGTGTTGGGTAGGACCTTTATATTTTCCAATGTCTCAAGGAATGCAGAGTGAGCATCTTGGGACATGGTGGGCGATCTATAACCGGCTACGACTTGAAATGTGGTTTTGCCTGCTGATAGTTGCGCATGGATGATCTCTGGGGCATCATGCTGCGCTACTAACCTGGAGATATGGGTATCCTTGATGAATATGAATACACCTCCGCCCTTTGTGCTGCGATCCGGTAACTGAGGCTGGAAGGTATGATATGAATTGTAACCTGGCAGTGCTGGGGTGCTCTCTTGAGCCTTGAACCAGGTTTCCGCCACTGCACATACATCAATTTTCTCCATGCTGAGGAGAGCCTCAAATGTGTGCATTTTGAGGTTGAGACTTCTGGCGTTGAGTAGCATTACCCTTAGTTTTTGGTTACCTGTGCTGGTTACGCTGGTTGGTTTGTCCTTTGAGCCTTGCCTAAAAAAGGCACTATGGGGACGGCAAGAGCCTTAGCCAGTATTCAAATACCTAGGGGTGACAGCTGCAACCCATCTCTGGCAAAACAGCGAGGCTTGTCTATCATGTCATCCCAGGCAGACAGACACTGGATCCCCTTAGAATGACACCAGAAGCTTAGCCAATTGTTGAAATTGATAATTTTGTCTTTGTATTGTGGTATCATTCTAGGTGAAGGTAGTATGCTACTCAAGGTCAGGTTCATACCAGCTTGGGCTACATGATCAGAGAGCTCCTCAATGTCTCTTTTCATGTAGTCCAGGGAGGTACATCTTAGATCATTCACACCAACATGCACAATGACAGTGTCATACTTGTACTTGTTCTGGAGTGACCTAAGTGCCTGTGTTATGTGGTGGATCCAAGCACCCGACAGGCAGCTGACAGTAACCTTCTCCTTGTTCAGCCTGGTGAGTGGAACATCCGTGTGCCTTACTATAGAGTCTCCTATTACTAGCGTGTTAGGTATGGTGTTTTGCCTTAAGGGCTGTTGTGAGGCACACTGCTGTGGTGAATTATGTGTTTTATGGCTTTGTTTGGGGGTGCAGGTTGCTTGCTTGTCTGCTTTGGAGGGCACTGTTTCTTTTTCAGATTGGTACCTAGTGCCTCCGAATATGTTTTTGTGTATTTATGCGTATGTTTTGCCGGTGCTTGTTTTGTAGATTCATGTGTGACAGGTGGTGTGATGCAAGTGTGTCCCTTATCCTCTTGACTGTCTGTTACAGTCATGGGTTGAGAGCGCTTAGCCTCCAGTCTGGCTGTGTATTTGCATCTCTCACAAGTGTTTGTGTCTAGAGGTAAGAGGAGAGGGCTGTCTGTATACATGAGGAAGTTGTGACACTGACTCAGGATGCCCAATTCCAGCAGATGAACTGGAGAGTACACCTGAATCTGACCTCTTGGTTATGGATTGGCCCAACCAGAGCCTAGACGACCTACTCCCAATAGCAAAACCCCAGTGTGATCTGACGAGGGCTGTGCACATGAGCTGCCCTTGCAATCTGACAGAGTTGGAGGACCTTTGCAAGGAAGAGTGGCCAAATAATGACAAGATAAGATGTGCCTTGATGATAGACACCTTCTCAAGAAGAGTGAATGCTGTAAGTCACTTACAAGGTGCTTCAGCAAAGTACCATTTTAAGGGTGTGCACACTTATGCAACCACCATATTGTATGTATTTCATCCATTATATTTTACACATAACACATTTGTTTATCAATTGGATTGACGGGTTATCTGTCATATGAAAGGTGGGTAATATATTTGAATGCATTATTGCGATCTCATTTTATATATCACAAGAACATGGCATTTTAACAGGGAAGTGTACACTTTTCATATCCACTGTAAGCTTAGAAGGTTGGTGGTGTAACAGGAATTGTGTGACCATACATTTACTGCTGGTTTGGAGGTCTGAAACTCAAATGTATGTCATTAATTAGTTATGTCACTTCTCAGATCATCCCATTTATGTATCAGACAAACACAGGGGTTATGAGAAACAGAGCAAACATATGAGACAGACATCTACATATCCTGCAAGGATTTGTACAGTTATCAGGTATGTTCTATAGTACATGCCACTGTGCTATACAGGAGAACAACAATGATGTGTACATGGGTGCATTCTGTGCTGGGGATGGACCACCACCTACTAACACTACTCATGTATCCCAGAGCTCTATATTGTTAGTTACATGTAGTAAAATGGGTTGCAATGCATGATGTTGAGGGCTGTGTGTCATGCATGTCACCATTTGGGTAACGTGAGGTCTGTGTAACAGATTTGTGCCACCTCACCTGTAAGTGTGTGTGTGTGTGTGTGTGTGTGTGTGTGTGTGTGTGTGTGTGTGTGTGTGTGTGTGTGTGTGTGTGCGCATCAGCCAACCTCAAAGTGCAGGTATTAATGTACATATGTTGTCTTCCCCTCACAGGTGGTGATGGGGTTCCGGGTCCATCCTGCTTGTAACCTGATGTCATTGTCTCTGCAGACTGACAATAAGGACAGGAATTGTGAGGTACAGATGGCATTGTCAGGGGTTGAATCTGTGCTATTAGTTGGAATCCCACTGTTGTCCACACCATCTCTGCACACAGTGACAATGCCCACACATACCCTGTCACCAGTGGCCACAGATGATGGACAGTTGGCAGGTGGTGGCATGGAACAGGCTAGTGTGGTGACTATGGCAGGTTTGAGTGTAGACACTGGTCATAGCCAGAGTGTAGGCAAGGTCCTACACAGGCGGCTGCACAGGGGTGCTCAGAGGAGGACTGCTGCTTGTCAAGCCAATGTTGCAAATGCCACAGCAGGTGTCACCAGACTCATGTTTTGGGCTGTCATGGATGCACAGGCACATAGTGAATGCCACACCAGACAAATACTCAGGGTAGTGGATGCAACACTTCCTGATTTACATGGTGACACATTTGACCTTGTTGAGGCCACACATCAAAATACTGAGGTTATGAATAGATGGTGGGATGAGACCTTGGCAATCCCCAACCTTAGCATGTCTGTGCTAGAGCATGTGGTGGGAGTTGGGTATTGACCATGTGGACATAGGTCAGCAACAACAACAGCTGAGAGTGTATGGGGCCATGCACCTTCACACTCCCATAGTGGCAGTGACACTAGCACTACTGAAGGGGGGGTTGTTGTCTACATCACACCGGAACAGGCCATGGGCATGTGGTCCTGGCCGGTCCCATCAGGGACATGGATCCAGCAGACAGCAATCACTATCAGGAAGCAGTACTGCATCTGGCCTTGGACCTGGTGATGCCAATGATACCCCAGGCAGGACCAGTTCCCATGTCTGTGGCCAGAGACGGTGACCTGGACACCCTGTCATGTACGTCCCGCAGCTGTCCAACATACCCCTGTGTAGCACAGCCACATGGCATGACTGTGTGCATACATATACACACACACACACACACACACACACACACACACACACACACACACACACACACACACACACACACACACACACACACACATTTGTATCATAGGCAGATCACCTCCAGACACACACAGCACCTCTGCACAGCCCATCTATTCGATAACCCTCCAAACACACACACACATATAATGTCAACCATATGGCCCAGCCTAGGCCTCTGACAAACTCACACCACATGCTGTGCATATGATGATACCTGTGCCACATCCCTGTCATCCATAACATCAAAGCAGGGACATGCAAATATGGGTCTCATGCACAGGGTGACTATAGTACATTGCAACTATGTAATACTGTATAAAGTGCTGTCTGCTTGCACTTGTTATGGGTACACATACAGGTGCATGTACCCTATTAGCCAGGATGCATTATTGCTGTTAGTACCACTGACTGAATGTAATATGACATGCTGTATTCTGTTTGTGTTCCAGATATCTGTGTGTCTAGGCTGTAGCCCTGTAGGCATTCCCAAAAGAGAGTATGGCAGAGTGGGAATACACCGACCATGTCATAGGGAAGGTACAGCTTTATATGTACATGTACCAGGTATGTATGCATGCAGCAGTGTGTGACAGACACTGTCACACAATGTGTGACCTTGCATGCATACCCCTTGTCACAGACAGGTAGCCTTCAGACATGTCACCTCAGTGTTGTGTAGTACCACAGGCTCATACATACAGAACAGGTTACTGCAGTGTTGTCAGCAGGTCCCTTACAAGAGTAGCAATTGCATTAACTGCAACAGATTCAGCTGTCAACACCTGTTGACCATGTAATGTCTTTCCCATACATTCAACCCTGATGCATTTAATGAGGGCATGCATGATACTGTGTATGACAGGTTTGTGGTACGTATTCCTGAGTTCACCAGGTGGAACATGGAGACAAAATCGTATATCCTTTGCATACACACAGTAAGGACTGACACAGGGCATGTGCATACAGTAAGAGCAATAGACAGATTAGTAAACCTACATATCCACTTTCTTGTACTGTAGTACTGCATACACATGACATGCTCCACATAGATTATATGCATGGGACATAACACATTACCTCTTACAACATGTAATGTCTGAAAGCCTTCATGGATGGTGAGATAACCCACCAGAAATAGCATTTGGAGTCATGTATTTCTCCTACAAGCCTGGACAAGTGATAGGATAGCAGACATTGTATTAGCATGATGTTTCAGTCAGGTATGATACCTGATGCTGGCATGTGAGGCACCACACTCACTGTGGCCAATTTGGCAACACTATCACATACATGGACATTGTTAAGGGACACAGACCACATATAGGTTGCAAACATCTGGATATTCCATAGACATCTGTACAGAGGACTGGTATGGCCTGCACAATGGTTTAGCATGCTGCATGTGAGGAAGAAGCCATAACCATGCTATATAAAGTAATGCCATCGGGAGGTGGTAAACAGGCATGGATGGTGCAGACATCAAAATGGTATCAGTCAAACAGGATATGATCTTCACCCAAACACACACGCACACACACACACACACACACACACACACACACACACACACACACACACACACACACACACACAGTTGTCAGTATTGAGAATATAATGTCTACCTATTTAGTTATTATTACTACAGTGTAACACAATTATCAGATGTAGCACAAAGCTTACATGATTTCACTTAGTCCCAAGGTACTTCTAAGGTGAATGACCTCAGCAGGCCTAGAAAAGTAGGGTGATGGGAAGTGTTCAGGGTGGTACACAACTCAAAATGGTATAACTCACACAGTATATGATTCTTAAACAAACACACACACACACACACACACACACACACACACACACACACACACACACACACACACACACACACACACACACACAAACAGTTGCCAGTATTGAGATTAGAACCCCTACCTATTTAGTTATTTTTACTATAGTGTTACACAGTTATCAGACACACCATGGAGCTTACATAATTTCATCTAGTCCCAAGGTACTTCTAAGGTGAGTGACATCAGCAGGCCTAGTAAAGGAGGGTGATGGGAACTTTACAGGGTGGTACACAATTCAAAATGGTATAACCCACACAGTACATGATTCTTACACAAACACACACACACACACACACAGACAGTTGTCAGTATTGAGATTAGAACCTCATCTATTTAGTTATTTCTACTATAGTATTACGCAGTTATCAGACATGCCACAGAACTTAAATGATTTCACCTAGTCCAAAGGTACTTTGAAGGTGAATGACATCAGCTGGCCTAGTAAAGTAGGGTGATGGGAAGTTTACAGGGTGGTACACAACTCAAAATGGTATAACCCACACAGTATATTATTCACACACAAACACGTACTTGCCAGTATTGAGATTAGAACCACTGCCTATCTAATTATTTGTACTATAGTGTTATGCAGTTACCACACATGCTACAGAGCTTATTGGACTGACAACTGGCCAAAGGTGCTGATAAGGGGATGACATCAGCAGGACTGACAAAGTAGGGTAGCGGTTGGGAAATGTACCAAAATACTTCTTCCTACAAACATACACACACACTTTTACACCCACACACACACATATGCCGGACCTGAGAGGTAGAACTCCTGCCTATCTAGTTATTTGCACTATAATGTTATGCACTTACCAAATGTGCTACAGAACTTGCTGGACTGACAACTGGCCGGTGCTGATAACTGTACAGCTGGGGTAAACTATTACAGGTGCCAGAAAGTCTGCCTTCAGTTTTTCCCTTAGATCTTGTTAGTTCTTTCTCTCTTGCTCTTCAACTAGCCTAATAGCTTTGCACTTCAGCAGGTTTTTGTATCAATTATTCTAGCCCACCTGAGAGCCATCAGCAGTAGTCATTCATCATGGAATTAGCTCCAGTACTTAGTACTTATGACCACCCTTCCTGGCAGGATTAAAGTGCAGTTCTCTGTGCTTTTGCCCATTAACCTGGTGCATTTGGGCATTCTGAGGCACTGTTGCAATTGCCTCATGTACACAGACAACCCTCTCCTCTAAACTCCCAACACTCAGACTTGTGAGAGATACCCCTATGTCACCAAATTGGAAGATTTGCACTTTACAGTAAAGACTGAACTAGCTGATAAAGAGAAGAAGAGTCAACACCTGCATCACACCACATGGAACACATGCCCCACCAGAATATCCACTATCCCAGCTCTGACATGCAAACAAATAACACACACTCACCTTCATAGAGGCACTCAATAGACATTTACCCAAACAGCAGAGACCACCAAGACAGACACCCACCTGACAACCGCAACACAGCACAAACCAGAGGACACATATCTCACCTACACAGTGTTCCCCTCAACCTAAGCCCCTAAGGCTAACCACCTTGCCCAATACTGTAATCATAGGTGACTCAATAGTGAAGCACAGAGATGTCCCACTCACTAGGTTGAAAATGGAGAAAGTAACAGTCAGCTGTCTATCAGGTGCCAGAATCCAACAAATAACACACCCATTCAGGTCACTCCACGACAACTACAAGTGTCACTCTCTCATTGTCCATGTGTGTGTGAAAGACCTGAGATGCACCTCCCTGGACTTACATGAAAAGAGACACGGTGGAGCTCTCAGATTATGTGGGCCAGACAGGTGTGGCAGTAGCCCTGAGCAATATACTACTGTCACCTAGAATGATACCACAGTACAAACAACAAATATGTTCATAGCTTCATAAGTAGGTACTAGGCAATCTGCCTGAAGGCATTTATAAGCCTAGCCAGAATGTGTTGACTTTCACCGCCCCCTTAGATTAGTTCCCTGTGCCTCTGTCCAGCAGAGCCACTGAAGTGATCCCCGGGGTAAACTTTCTGTTTCCCATCCACTCGTCAAGGTTTCTCTTGAAGAGTGTTAGCGAGGAGCTCTGCCTAATGTAGATTGGAATCTTGTTCCAAAGCATGGAAAGTCTCTGGGACAGGCATCTATGACTCCAGCACGTCCTATTTATTGTTGTGGTGAGGTTTGGATTCCCTAGAGCATGTGGCTTGAGGGGATAAGGTTTTCTTTAGATGGAACATGTCCATCAGTTCTCGGTTGGGTATGGCCTTGTATGTCAGGCAGAGATCACCTCTGAGAAGGCGGTATGAAACCGAGTACAGCTGGAGTTTCTTCAGTTGAGCTGCATAGGGCATCTGTTTGAGGCCAGTGATACTCTTGGTGAGGTACTTCTGTGGTCTTTCCAGCTGTTGCAGGTGTCTTGTAAGTTACATCCCAAAAGGGCGTTGTACTCTATGATGGGTCTGATGAGTGATGAGTAGAGGGGCACAATGATCTCTTTTGATCTGGATGCAAACCCTTTTGAGATTAGTTGAGCCACATAGAAGGATTTTCTAACCACGTTGGCAATGTGATTATCAAAGGAGAGATTACTATCTACTTGGGTCCCCAGATCCCTTATTATGTTTTCCATATTTAGGGGGCTACCACCTATGTGATTGTTTGTGTGCACTTTTTTTTCCAAAGGGGTTGACTATGCACTTTGTGGCATTTAGCTTGAGGCCATGATTTTGACACCAGGTATCCATCTCAGTGAGACCCTTTTGGAGGATGTCTGTGTCAGCCGGAGAGTCAATTATAGCCCCTAGTTTGCAGTTGTCTGCGAACTTGGTCAGCCATAGTCCCCCTGTGCTTGCCTGTACCTCTGAGAAGTATATGCCGAACAGGAGAGGTCCTAGGACTGAGCCCTAGGGAATGCTACTTGTAACCGGTTTGGAGTCAGACCTAGCTCCCACAACTCTCACCATGTGGGTTCTGTCTGTGAGCCAATTGGCAACCCTTCTTGTGACATAGGGGTTTATGTTCAGGCTGGTGATCTTGTCTATAATACCAGAATGGGGAATGGTGTCAAAGGCCTTTGCAAGGTCTAGGTATACTAATCTATAGCCTTGGTAACTGTCTCAAAGAAGTCCACCAGGTTTAGGAGACATGATCTGCCCTTAACAAAGCCAAACTGGGTAAGGTCCAGTGTTTGGAGGTTCCCAATGTCTCTGTTAATGAGTTCCATGATGATGTGCTCCATAGCCTTGCAGACCAAGCTAGTCAGGCTTATAGGGTGATAGCTCCTGGGGTCTGTTGTGGCTCCACCTTTGTGAAGTGGAAAAACTGTTGCTGTGTGCCACTCTATGGGTATGCAGCCTGTGGTGAGGCTGTGTTTGAACAGTGTGCTTAGGTTAGGGGTTAGTTCATCTTTGAACTCATGTAGGATGCAGTGTGGGACACCATCCAGTCCCATTGATGCTGTGTTTCTGGCTTTGGAGAGGGCTGTTTTAACCTTAGTGTCTGTGGTTTCAGGGGCTCTACATTCTCCTGGTATGGTTATGAGCCCTTTTGGGGGTGAGAGGGGGGGTGAAGTTTGCACTGAACCTATCTGCCAGGATGTTGGCAATATCGGTTGGTTCAGTGTATTTTGTGCCTTTCTGCATTAACTCTGAGCAGATCTGAGCATTGCCATTTAGATTCTTGACATAGCTAAAGAATGCCTTGTGGTTATCTTTGGAGTCCTTGGCAATTTGTCTTTCGAAGCTCGCCTTGGACAATTTTATGAGGGATCATAGTTTCTTCCTGATACTGATCAGGGATGTCTTCTCTTCTTGGGATTTTACTCTTTTCTGTACTAGTTTCCTCCTTCTGTTGTATAGCTTGTTTATGGTAGGGTTTCACCAGACTACTTTCCTTTTCTTGGAGGAGTGAGTCTTGGTTTTGCTTGGCATAGCACGATCCATGCATTCTTGTAGGTGCCTGTAGAACGCATTAGTAAAGGATTTTGCAGCTTGGACAGTGTTATCCTTTAGCATGGGGGCTTTGAAGCTTTCCACCTTGGTCTTAAGTAACGTTAAGTTTGCTTTTGAAAAGTTTTTCACAGTGGTTTCCATGTCCGGGGGTGGGGGCGGAATGTGGATATCCAAAGTGATTTGTTTATGGTCAGATCTGACCAGAGAGGGGTTGATCTCTGGTGTGGAACACCAGTTGCCCGTGTTGGTGATGACCAGGTCCAATATCTTGTCACCTCTGGTGGGAGTGTTGACCAGTTGATCCAGGGGGTTTAGTTTATAAATTCTAGGAAATGTTGGGCAAGGGAGTTTGTACTTGAGTAGTTCTCCCAGTTAATGTTTGGGTGGTTGAAATCACCCAATATTAGGGTGTTTGGTAGGACCTTTATGTTTCCAAGTGTTTCCAGAAATGTGGAATGGGGGTCCTGGGACATGGAGGGTGATCTATAGCAAGCTACAATTTGAATTGCAGTTTTGCCCATTGTTAGTTGCACGTGGATGCTCTCTGAAACATCGTGCTGTGCCACTAACCTGGAGTTGTGGGTATCCTTGATGAATATGGATACTCCCCCACCTTTTGCATTTCGGTCCGGGTTCTGTGGCCGAAATGTATGGTATGAGTTGTAGCCTGGTAGTGCTGGGGTGCTCTCTGGAGCCTTAAACCATGTTTCTGTTACTGCACATATATCAATTTTCTCCATACTAAGTAGTGCCTCAAGTGCATGCATTTTGGGGGTTAGACTTCTGGCATTGAGTAGCATTACCCTCAGATTTTTGTTACTTGTGCTATTTATGGTGGTGGGTTTGTCTTTTGAGCCTTGCCTAAAAAAGGCACTATGGGGGTGACAAGAGTCTTGGCTAGTATTCGAAAGCCTAAAGGTGACAGATGCAAGCCGTCTCTAGTGAAGCAATGTGGCTTGTCAAGCATTTCATCCTAAGCAGACAGACACTGGATCCCCTTTGAATGACACCAGAAACTTAGCCAACTGTTGGAAACTGATAATTTTTTCTTTATACCGTTATATCATTCTTGGTGAGGGCAGGATGCTACTCAGGGGCATGGTCATACCGGCTTGGGCTATGTGATCAGAGTGCTCTTCCATGTCTCTTTTCATGTAGTCCAGGGAGGTATGGCTCAGGTCATTCATACCAACATGTACAATGAAAGACTCATATTTGTACTTGTTCTGGAGTGACCTGAGTGCTTGTGTGATTACAATCTGAGGAAGACACTTGTTGAAAGCGCTTATAGTGTGGATTTGAAGGGACTTTTTATTTTGTTTCTTGTTTTTATTTTGGTATCAGTTCATTAAAGTAAGTTTGATTTTGGATTTTAACAGCTCGTGGATTTGTTATATCTGGAGCCACTATCTTTGGTAAACATACTGTCTTTGTTTTGGCTTGTTTTCCTATTTTGAGACAGTTCACCACAGCGTTGGGGGCATTTTGTTGTTTTTGAGTACTTGTGTTATGTGGCGGATCCTGGCACCTGACAGGCAGCTAACAGTAACCTTCTCCTTATTCAGCATAGTGAGTGGGACGTCAGTGTGCCTGACTATAGAGACACCTATTACTAGTCTGTTGGGCATGTTATTTTACCTTAAAGGCTGTGATTGTGTGGCACACTGGTTTTGCGAAGTATGTGTTTCATGGTTTGTGTTAGGGGGTGGAGGTTGCTTGGGTGTCTGCTTTGGAGGTTTCTGTTGCTTTTGCAGATTTTTATTTAGAGCCTCCGTGTATGTTTTTGTGTATTTATGTGTGTTTTTTGCCAGTGTTGGTTTAGTAGGTCTATGTGAGACTGGTGGTGGTGTATTGCAATTATTTTCCTTCTCCTCTTGACTGTCAGTTCCAGGCAGGGGTTGAGAGAGCTTTTCCTCCAGTTTGGCTGTATAATTGCTTCTCTCGCATATATTAGTGTTTGGCAGTAGGAGGAGAGGGTTGTCTGTGTACATGAGGCAGTTGTAACATTGCCTCAAAATGCCCAGATTCACCGGTTGGACTGGAGAGTACACCTGAAACTGCCCTTTTGAAAGCCTGGATAGGTACAGTGAACTGTTTTACTGAATAGCTGGTAAGGTCGAATAGAGAGCCTTGTCCTTCTGTACAGTATAGGGGGGGTCTAGTGTTAGGGTTTATAAGTGCTTGCTATGAGTTTTGAGCAAGTGCCGGGCTGAGAAATGAATGGCTTGAGAGATTTTGTTGAACGTTTGTCTACTTCCAAGGGAAAAATTGAAGAGGAGACTTTGTGGAGCCGGGAATAGTTATACCCTAGCTAACTGGCGTTGCCTGGTGCGCAAAACTGGGAAATGGGTTTTTTATAGCAGGGAAATGAAAGAGATATAAATTAGCCCAAAATTTCTGGGCTGAAAGCACTCCTTCAGGGACAGATAGGCTGCTCAAAGCTTCCCTCTCTCACAGGTGAACAGAGAAACTTCCTTCTACCCAGGTAAGGTATGGGCAAACACAGAGATTTGTAACACAGCCCTGAATTCAGCACTAACCTGAAAACTGGACTATACTAGCTTAGAAAGGTGGGAAACAAGTATATATATATATATATATATATATATATATATATTTTTTTTTTTTTTTTTTCAGAAAATAAAGCAGATACAATAAAAAAACACTTTAAATGCACAGAAAAATATGCTTATTGTTACATATCTCAGGTCAGAGTTGTAGTCAATGCCCCTAGTAATAAAGTAGGAAGAAACAAAAATACAGTAAAAGCAGATGAATAAAGTGCAATATATATCTATATCTATCTATCTATATATATATATATATATATATATATAAACAATAGAAAATGAACAAAGTGATTTAAACAAGTTACCCAATTAACCAGTAAAAAGCTCAAAACTGAGCCCTGTTCCAGCAGTCTTCAATCAGATGAGTTCTAACTGCACACTCCCACTACTAATCTGCCGGGGAACTCTCTCCAAAAAAAAAAACAAAAATGGCCTGGATCAGTGCTCAAGTTATACAAACAAAGCTAGATCCAGCAGGCCTGAATCTGGCCCTATGCTATAGCAGGAAGGCGCACCAATGATTGACTTCAACAATTGGCTTAAGTGTCTGTTGTCATTCTCAGGTGATCCAGTATCTGTTTGCTTGGGATGACATGATTGACGGACTGCAATGGCTTGCTAGAGATGGCCTGCATCTGTCATCCCTGGGTTTCCAGGTACTGGCTAAGTGTCTTGCCAACCCTATAATGCCTTTTTAGGCAGTGTTCCAAATCAAATTACCACCATAACAGCTATACATAAATGCAATCTGAGGGCCATGCTGCTCAACACTAGACATCTAAATCTTGAGATGCAGTCACTCAAAGCACTCCTCACAACATTGACATTTCTGCTGTAAAGGAGACCTGGATTACAGCAGCAGACAGCACCCCCTGCACTACCAGGCTATAACTCATTGCACAGCTGTCAGCCCCAAAACATGGACCACAGCTCCAAAGGCAGTGACGTCTCCATATTCATAAACGATTTGCACATCTCCAGACTAGTAGACCAGCATAATGCATCTGAGATACTTCAGGTGCAATTGACATTGGGTAATAATGCAATCCAGGTCATAGCCTGCTATAGGTCCCCACCCATGTCGCTAGACTCTCAGTCCACATTCTTCAACACCCTGGAGTCTATCAAGGTCCAACCCAACACTCTCATACTAGGAGATTTCAACTACCTCTCCCTCAACTGTGAAAGATACTCAAGCACCAATACACTGGCCCAATGCTTACTGGAATTCATCAGTTCCAATGCCCTGGACCAGCTCATTCTGACCCCCAGTAGAGAAAGCATCATCCTTGACCTGTGTTGATTATTAACATATGTGACCATTGCTTGACAACAGTCAATCCCTACCTGGTCAGATCCAACCCTATCACTCAACTAGGCCCCTAAGATCAAGCAACAAAATCAACTCACTATTATCAAACCAAAAAACTCAGCAGGAGAAACCATATTTTCATGTACCATGTCTAAACATTGGAACAATCTTGCACACTCTATAACTACTCTACCTTCCAGCAGCCTTTTCAAGACTGCACTCAAATTCCACTTACATTTGCACTGGCCTTGTCCTTGTTCTAATCCAGACTAGCACCCCCACCCTTACCTGCCCCCCCACCTAGACTCTTAACCCAACTATACTACCGCCACTACTAACCACAGTCAGAATTAGCTAGTTGTCTTTACATACTTTAAAATCTTGTCTGACAACTTTGTTACTAATATTATAAACAATAAGAAACTATCTTAGCTTGCACCATTTACTGTATATACTGTTGATAATCAATATCTTGTTATTGTATTAAAGTCAACAACCTGTAATGTTGTTTACTATTGCTGCACCTTTGTATCTCTATTTATCATGTACATGATGTGGAGCTTTTCTCCCTGGGCTTCCGCTGAAAAAGGAGCTGTGTCCAGTTGGAATTTCCCAGTAAACAAATGCAAATAAATAAATAAATAAATAAATTAAATTAATAAATAATCACCATGGAAATCCACATCTCACCCACACCCCCTGCAAAGGTAACCACCTTGAAAAACTTCTCCAAAGCTGACTTTGGACTCCTAAAAACAAAGGTGGCTAACTTCACAGCACCCATGCCAATGGACAATACCTGCATGACTGCTGAATCATACACAAATGCACTGTACAAACATGTACATAAATGCATGGAACTAGCCATACCCAACAGAACCATGCCACTCTCCTACAAACACTGGAGGCCAATCTCGTGGTCCCCTGCCATTAATAACCTCTACAACAGAAGGAAGAAACTGTTGTAGAAAAAGGTGGAGTCCCAAGAGTGGTAAAACTCCCTTATTAGCCTCAACAACAACTTGAGAGCCCTTATGAAATCATCTAAAGCCAACTATGATGGCAGAATTGAAGCAGACACTGACAACAATCACAAAGCCTTAGATAGTTATATCAAGAACTTCCACAACAATACCCAGAAGTGCTCTGAGTTACTGCACAATGCTACCTCCTATACTGAGCCAACATATATTGTCAACATTCTTGCCAACACATTCAGTACCAGCTTTACCCCTCCCCCCCAGGAACAATCATAATGCCAGAAAAATGCCAGGCACCCAGGATTACTGCAGCCCAGGTTAAACCTGCATTGTCCACGGGAAAGAATACAGCTTCCATGGGACCCAGAAATATCCCTGTCTGTGTTCTAGATGAACTACAAAGATACCTGGCACCACATCTGTGTTCAGTCACAGCCTCAACTCAGGCTTTGTCTCTCCCAAATGGCACATTGCTACAGTCCTCCCTCTCCATAAAGGGGTAGCAACTACAGGCCCTGGGATTTATCAGCCCATTAGCCTGACGAGTCTGATATGTACAGCTATGGAGCACATCATCAGGGACCTGATCAACAAAGATATAGGTAATCTCTTAACTCTGGACCCCACACAATTTGGCTTTACGAAAGGGAGATCATGTCTGCTCAACCTGGTTGACTTCAAGTCAGTCACCAGGGATGTGTATGATGGTAATGCACTGCAAACAGCCTACATCAATCTGGCCATGGCTTTTGATACCATTCCTCAGTCAGGAATTATTGATGAACCCTCCAAACTAGGCATCAACCCCTATATCAATAGGTGGGTTGCAAATTGGCTCACAGACAGTACACACAGTGTGAACGTAGCATGTTCTAAGTCAGACTGACAACCAGTCACAAGTGAAGTCCCACAGGGATCACTCCTGGGTACTCTCCTGTTCAGCATCTACATCTTAGGAGTCCAGGCCAATACAAAGGAACTTTGCCTGACCAAGTTCACAGACAACTGCAAGCAGGGAGCCATCATTAACTCCACAAGTGGTACAGACATCCTACAGAAATGCCTCACTGAGACCACTGACTGGTGTGGAAACTATGGCCTGAAGCTTACCACCACAAAATGTATCACCCGCCCCTTTGGTATAAACTCAGTTCCCAATAAGTACCCACATCGATGGGAGCCCACTGAACACTGCAGGTGTTATAAGAGATCTGGAGACACAGGTTGACAGCTACCTCTCCTTCACCCACCACATTGCCACTGTGGTCAGAAAATCCTTCTATGTGACACATCTCATTACCAAGGGTTTTGCATCCAGGGAAGAAAGAGGTCATCATCTCTGTGTACTCTTTCTTCATTAGACCAATCAAGTATAATGGTACATTTGACATGTACCTCAATAGACACCTGCAGCAGCTGGAGAGGCCACGGAAGTACCTCACAAAGAGGATCCTAGGCATTAAACACGTCCTACACAGACAGATTCAAAAGACTCCAGCTATTCTCTGTCTCATATCACCTACTTAGAGGCAATCTCTGCTTGACTTGCAAAGCCATGTCTGACCCAGCTCTTTTAGAAATACTACATCTAAATAAATCACCATTCCCTCTGCACCACACACTGTAGGGACCTCAACCTCATTACCACAATCAATACAACATGCTGGAGGGACAGGTTCCTCACTTGGAGACTGCATATGCCCTGGAATAGACTTCACATACATGTCAAGCAAACCACCATCTTAATGAGTGGATGGGTAATAAAAAGTTCACCCCAGAAATCACTCCAGTGGCTCTACTTGATAGAGGCATTGGGAGATAATATCAGGTGGCACAATGGCAGGGCACTTCTATGGGCTAGGCTTGTAAAGGCTCCAGAGCCATTAGCCTAGTACACACCTATGAACCTATAAGGTGAGTGATATCAGCATGGCTGATAAAGTAGGCCATTGGGTGAAAAACCTATCAAAATACTTCTTCCTACAAACACACACACTTACACACCCACACACATATTTACCAGATCTGAAAGGACAACCCCTGCCTATCTAGTTATTTGCACTGTAGTGTTACACAGTTATCACATGTGCTGTAGAGCTTACTGGGCTGACAACTGGCCAAATGTGTTGATAAGGGGACTGACATCAGCAGGACTGATAAAGTAGGGCAGTGGGTGGGGAACTGATCAAAATACGTCTTCCTACAAACACACACACGTATACACCCACACACACATTTGCTGGATCTGAGAGTAGATCCCCTGCCTATCTAGTTATTTGTGCTATAGTGTTACACATCTATTGCATGCACTACAGTATTTACTGAGCTAACAACTTGCCAAAGTTGATGATAAGGGGAATGACATCAGCAGGACTGATAAAGTAGGGCAGTGGGTGGGAAATTTATCAAAATGCTTCTTCCTACAAGCATACACACACTTATCTACCCACACACACATTTGAGGATAGAATCCCTGCCTACCTGGATATTTGTATTATAGTGTTACTCAGTTATCGCACATGCCACGGTGCTTACTGAGCTGCCAACTGGCAAAGGTGCTGATAAGGGGAATGACACCAGCAGGACTAAAAAAGTGGGACACTTGGAAGTGTTGTGGGTGGGAATGGCCTAAAACTGCTTCACCTACAAACACACACTCCCTCACTCTTGCATACACAACTGTCACACACACACAGTTGCCTGTAGGGAGATTAAAGCCCCTACCTATCTAATTATTTGTACTATAGTGTTACACAGTTATCACACATGCTACAGAGCTTATAGAGGTAATAGGTGTCCAATGGTACTTCTAAGGTGAATGACAGCAGCAGATCTTGTGAAGTACGGCAATATGAAGTGTACTGAGTGGGAAGAATCTCCTAATAATTAGACCTACAGACACACACACACACACACACACACACACACACACACACACACACACACACACACATGCACACACGCAGGTGATGTGATATTATAAACCCAACCTGGGTACTATTACACAATGGGGCTCACCTTTTATGCTGGCACATGCAACTGTTTACAATTGGTATGCCATTGTCCACAGCAGGACATCACAGTATGCCATTCAGGTTATGCATGAGTATCACTCACTCTGTCCCCCCCCATGTCTCTCTCTCTCTCTTTCTATATCTATCACTGTCTGTCTCTCAGTTCCCAACATCTATGTGTGTGTATGCTTGACATATGTTACACACACGTATATATGGGCAATGGATATCTCACACAACAGATGCATATATATCACATATGGGCCACCTACAGCTAGCTGAGGGTAATCCTGTCTGATATGTGTGTGTGTGTGTGTGTGTGTGTGTGTGTGTGTGTGTGTGTGTGTGTGTGTGTGTGTGTGTGTGTGTGTGTGTGTGTGTGTGTGTGTGTGTGGTGACAGTTGAGGTGTGCATAGCTGTCTGTATGCACAGACATATATACCCAATGCAGTCATATATTCCAATGTGGGTTCCAACATGTCCTGTGAATTTCTAAGTGTAGGAGCAGGCCCAGTGTGACCTTCTATAGTTAGAGTGGGTCTCCATTCCAGAGACAGATGTACTCCATACAAGGTTTTGTGTGCTACAGCCATGCCTCTCAGGAGTACACAGGACTTTCCTCAGGGTACTTGTTTTGTTTAGCAGTCATTTTCTGACATATCTGTAGTCTGAAACTGCGATGTTTTGTGTCATTACCTAGTGCCAGACATCCTCAGATCAACACAGTGCGTTACCAGAGGAATACTAGCTGTATGATGCATAGACCAATATTATGAGGGCAGCTATGTACATTCTTGCCCAACAAGGTCATTTGTGAGGTGCGGCTACAGCCAGTTTAGTAATGACACAGCTGTGTAAACAGTCCAGCAACCTGGTGATATACTGGCTGTGGTTCTCCTGCTTGTGTGGTATCTTTCTAACCTGAGATGTCATATCCTTGTGTGGGCATACCTTTCACCTGTACATGTTTTGGCAGGTTGTCCAGGTGTTTGGCTAGAGATTTCATCCTGTCTATGTAAACTTGTGTTTTTCTGCCAAGTTAGTTACATATAATTGAAAAGTGATGTTACTAAATAATGACAGACATTACTTTTTCAGATGACATACCCTTCAGACAATTCCAGCTACTGTAATCCCCTCACCCCACCAACTTTCTCAGAATGTAAGGGCAATATTTACAACACATGCCTATCATTGTGCTTTTGTTCCACTTTTATTTCTGCCCTTGTCCAGACATCTTGCTGTCAGAGGTTGGGAGCTATGGGTGTGGGTACATAGTGTATTCAGCTGTGCAGGCATGTCCATTATATGTAAAAGCAAACATAAGAAAAAAGGATTATTGTGAATGACCACTGGCAACAGTACCAAAATGCATTTATATTCACAAAAGCCTTGGCACCTCTGCTACACATCCTTCAAGATGTCACTAATATGTGTAGTATATTCCACATAGCACTGTGACTTCCAGGTATGTCAGTGGCAGAGCAGTGGGTGTCTCTGACATGCATAACAGTTGGCACTGCAGTTATCTGCATATGGCCCTGTCAAAGGCAACACTGTACATAGGGCACTATAAGACGACTGCCAGGGGAATGTGCTGGCCAGATCCAGACAGTATTAACCACACATACACATTGCTCATTAACCCCTGCATATTGTCAACAGGCAACATGTTTTCATGTGTATTGGTATAGCTCTGCCAATGTGTGCTATGCTGCTATTTCACTTCAAACATACATGTTACTGCATTTGTGTGGGTATATGGGGGGCACACCTGCCAACTGTACACAATTGCACAGACTGTGCTGATATTTGCTTTACATTTTGGTTACTACAAAACTATTGAGCCCTGTCTTGGGGACTAGAGGCATATCAGTAAAGAGCCCAGGTCAGATTGTACTGGCATACATTTGAGTTTCAGACTTCTTACCCTTCATAGCCTTACTGCAACTGCGAGTCCTGCTGTGTTATTAATGTGTGAGCCTGTAGGGGGGTAATTCAACATTGCTGCTATTTGTGTGCCTTTACCAGACATTTCTCTGTGGTTTTCTACACCTGACTTGCTGTGTGGGTGTAAGGAGTGCTTATAGTACCCCCACCCTGACATCTATGCCTGTGCCTATGACCCATCAGTTAGTTGTCCCCACACATATATTGCAGTGGGATTTGCCACCTTGGGTACTACTGCATAGTGTGTGGAGGCCAGTTTTGGCCAGAAATTTCCTGCTGTCCCACATAGCTGTCAGTTGTGTGCTGCTATCCCAGTAGGCCATCCCATTCCCTTGTATGCATGCATTATTGCCATAGATATGCTATCAAAGCATATTAATCCATTCATTTATTGTTAAAAAGACTGACTTACCTTGTGCTTATGGCAGTTGTGAGGACTGTGCTTGAGGACCACCTATGCTGGATGCACACAGTACACTGCCAATACATAGTAAGTTACAGGTAATGTGATGTGTGTCATCCATTTTACTGTGTGTGCGAGTCAGAGAGAGGTGCTAGTCCCTGGGGTCCCTACAGTGTCACTGGGTGTGCTATGAGTTGCCTCTTTTCCAAGGCCAGAACATACTGGGCATGCCTCCATCTTCCAACAAGAGCAGGCTCAGGGGCCTCCTCCTGTGAGTCTCTCTGTGCCTGTTGGGACCTTGGCAATGGTGGTGGGCTGTGTGGCCTGTTCCCATGCTGTTCCTGCTCAGCTGTTTCCACAGGATAATATTGTGTAGCATGGCATATACTATGAACATGTGTGCACATTTGGCTGGAGAGTACTGCAAGGCTCCATCAGATATGTCAAGGCAGTGGAACCGTAACTTGACCATCCCAAACACATGCTCTATAAGGATCCTGGTTTGTGCGTGTGCCTCTTTATGGCATTCTTGTGTGGGTGGGTGTGCATTTCTGATGGGTATCATCATCCAAGGTTCCAGTGCATAGCCAGCATCCCCCACTAGATGGCTATGTGGGATGCCCCCACTGGCAAATGTCTAGTACAGCTGTGATGAATGCCAGATGTGGGAGTCATGATAGCTTCCAGGGCTGCCAGCACACACAGATTCATAATAATGCCCTGGGCATTGCGCACAACCTGGCAGTTGATTGAGGGGAAACCCTTGCGGTTTATATAGACCCTACCCTGTTCACCAGGTGGTGCTTTGATGTGGATGTGCATGCAATCTTTGGCACCCAGTACCTCTGAGTATTCTGCTACATGGTGGAAGAGATGCATATTGCTGATCCTCTCCTCAGGAGTGTTGGGGAAGTAAATGTGCTCATGTGCATGTGTTAGCATGGCATCCAGGAACTGGTGGAGTACCCTGGATGCAGATGCCTGTAAGATCCCTCATGATGTCTCCAGTAGGTCTTTGGAAAGTACCTATAGCTAGAATTCTTAAGGCTACGCATACCTTCCTATCCACTGGGATGAAATCCACTCTGTTGGTTCTAGGTCTGAGTTAAGGTTGGCACAGCTTGGTGATTTGCTGAAGTATGTCTCTGTCAACCCTGTAGTGCTCTACTATCTCCAGATCATGTAGCCCCTGGTAAGTAACCTTGGGTCTGAACACTCTTCTCCTCCTCCTTGGTCTGTGGTGGTTGTCAGCATTATCCTCCTCTCTGCCATCAGCCTCTAGCACATACTGATGGATCAAAGCAATAGCAGCCCCTAACATTTTTCCAGTTAAAATTCCCCCAGATGTGTACACCAATGGTGCAGAGTTTGTGGGAAAAAACAGACTGTATGGTGAGTCCATACTTTATACTATTGTGCTGCAGATGCTGTCTGTATGATTGGCTGACTATGATGCATTCCACCTGCAGCTATGTTATTTGCACTTGATTGCTTTAATTCTGCTATTTTCCTTTTTTTCTTTTTCCTCTTCCCATTTCCTGCCCTTTTAAGCCCTGAGGCACGCCATGCAAACCCGCTGCCCAAATGTAAACCCTCCTGCTATTTTCATTTTTTTTTTTTTTTTTTGATCTGGTGCGCACTGTGCAAACCCATTTAGCTTATGTAAACAGTAAGAAATGGCCCTTCCATGGGTGTGAACACGCTCCTCATTTCATGGAATAAGTCAATATAGCCTCAGAGACACACCCTTGCTTAGCTGTGCTTAGCTAAGCTTATCTCTGCACCATAGGGCTTCAATGTGCTTACAACATCTGAAACACTCCCTTTCATATATGTTGCTCCTCCTAGTTACACTATCATGCTAGCGCAGCTACACGGTTAGGTGCAGTTTGAGACTTGAAGATTTTGGTGATTCAGTAAATTTCCCCTCATTTGCATACCCCACTGCCTCTGTTCATAGTTACTGTGCTAACACAAAGCCTTTCCCCTTGACAACCACTGTTCCCTGGTATTGTTTTGATTCTGCATGCCATAGACTATAATGGAAAAATACAGATTTCCCCTAAAATTGAGTTTTCTCATTTTTTTTTTTTTTTTTCGGCAAGATCCCATTTGCACTCCCTTGCCTATGCTTAAATGTCCGAGATTGGCCAAAAAAAAAAAAAACTTTGATGTTTATAAAAACAAATCAGTTTTCCATGCCAGTCGCCATATATTTGGCCATCAGCATGCCTATACACTATAATACATGCTTTTTTGTTATTTGCAGAAATGTATTTGGTTAGTAACCGACTACATTTCTGCAAATAACATTGTTCTTGCATGGATACCTGGCTGCTTGGTGAATCACTAATTCACTTCATTTGCATGGTTTTCACTAGCAAATGAAGTAATTAGCATTCTGCAGCTATATCCATGCAGGAACAGTGTAGGCATGCTCGTGTATTTCAGATCAGCTGTTTGCTGGATCACTCGGCAGCCATATTCCGTGCAGGAATGGCTACACTGTTCCTGCATGGAGATTTTGGCTTGATGAATCCTGAGGATTGAGACTGTTTTATCCATGTTTGACTGTGGACATCAATTTAACACAATATGAACACATGTGCATCAACCCTTGCATCCATGCCATACCTCTTAACTGTATAGATTTTTGCAGAATGTACAGATTTTTGCCTCATATTTTTGATCTTTTTTATACAGTTATGGTGTTCTGGCAAATTAGTGGCAAATCATTAAAGACCGAAGATAGAAAATAATGATAGACACTTGAGGTTTCAGATTTCATACCCTTCAGAAAATTCATGCTAGTGCCAAACCTGTTATTCTATCAACTTTCTAAGCGTGTAAGAGAAATATTAAAAAAATGTCTCTATTTTTGGGTCTTTGTCCCACTTTTACTTATGGCTTTGTCTAGATTTCTTGTTTTAAGAGGTTGATATCTGTTCATAAAATACGTATGTATGTGTGTGTGTGTGTGTGTGTGTGTGTGTGTGTGTGTGTGTGTGTGTGTGTGTGTGTATGTATGTGAGTGACTGAAACTGTATAATGTACACAACATATTTAGAAACAGGAGCATGCATGTCTCAGTTCTACAACATGCATTTCTGATAGTTTATTGCATCTAGTTATAGAAGCAGTCTTTTAAAGTATATCTGCACATTGGAACCAAAACAGAAAATCTAAAGTCCACACTTTGCACACCACTCTCTTAACAGGATATGTTACCTGTATCAAATAATGATGATGTCATCATCTATAAAGACCACCCCTAGGATTCAATAAAGCCTACATTAAGTGTACACTTAGTGTACACGATATGCGTTCAATAAAATTCTTATCTCATTTTTTTGTCTTTGCTAGTCACTCAGAAAGATTATGCTAAGTGTACATGTAGTCTGCACTTTGTGGTAACCTTTATGAATCTCTGTCATTATTTCAATCAGCAAAAATATCAGTAGGAAAACTAAAATTAGGAGGAAGAAGGTGTGCTTTATATCTATGTTGTCTGTTCCTCAGAACAGTGTACACTTAGTGTACACTTAGTGTAGGCTTTATTGAATCCAGCCCCACTATGACAACGAAAAGGCATACTTCAGTGGTGATGCAAATATTAACTAATATGTTCCTCAGATTAAAACAAAATAGCTATGCAGTGGTTAACTTATCACCAACACCTACGTGGTGTGTGTTTCTGTATGTGTAAGTGTGTGTGTGTGTGTGTGTGTGTGTGTGTGTGTGTGTGTGTGTGTAGTCAGAAAAGCATGAGTCTTAATTCTACTGTCATCTATCGGGTCTATATTATATGCTCAAAGTTTTAAAACTTCAATGCTCATATAATCAACACTATATGAGCAAAGTATTAAAACTTTGAACAGATAAAAAAAAATAAAAACAACCTACCTGAATGCTCTGAGCAGGGGGGCAACCCCTGCACCCCCACATGAGGGGCTGCATCCCCATACCCCGCTACTTAAATATACCAACTCCGAGATTGCACTGCAGTGAAGTGAGATTGCTGTAGAGAATATTTCCCTTTACTGCACTGTAGTCTGATCTCGGAGTTGGTATATTTAAGTAGTGGGGGTGTGGGGGTGTAGGGGGCTTTCTCTCCTGCTCAGAGCATTCAGGTAGGTTTTTGTTTTTATTTATTATTTTTTGTATATGTTCCAAGTTTTAAAACTTCACTCATATAGTGTTGATTATATGAGCGTCAAAGTTTTGAAACTTCGAGCATATAATATAGACCCCATCTATCAAGTGTCATGGAGAAGAAAAATGTTTACTCTCATACGTGCCTACACAGCCATTTCATACAGGCCTCCCAACATCTTCTCCCAAACATACAATGATGATCTCATCCTCTATAAAGTGTCCAGCAAAAGCATAAACATCAGGCTTGTGCCATGGCACCTGCATTAAGTTCTGTGTTCTCTAGCTTGTGCAACTAGTTAGGTAGGAGTTCTAATCTCACTGCAGTTGTCTGTTGTCTGGGCATATTGAGAAGTGCATAAGTCTGCATCCTGCTGTCAGCAATCCAATCCCACAGAGAACACATTTTTTTACAGTTATACATGCCTAAGCAGCCATTTCATACAGACCTCAGATCTTCTCCCAAACATACAATGGTGATGTCATGATCTATAACGTGTTGTCTGACACTATGAAAGCCAGACTTGTGCTATGGTGCTTGTGTTAAGTGCTGTGTTCTGTCAATACTTAGGTAGGGATTCTAGTTTCACTGCAGTCCTCCAGATTGTATGTGTTTGTGTTCAGTTAGTTCACCTTTCAGGAGACCATCTTAGAACAGCATGTGAGACACTGCTGCTACCATCTTCCTCTCACCAGGCACTGCTGATGTCATCATCTATAAAGTGCTGTCTGACACTATAAAATTCAGCTTGTGCTGTGGTACTTTTACGTATTGTATTCTGTAAATAGGTAGTGGTTCTAGTCTCACTCTGGTTCACTGGTGTTCAGTTAGTTCATAATCTGGAGGCCATTTTAGAAGAGCATGTGAGACACTCTTAATGCACACTGTTAATGTCATCATCTATAAAGTGTTGCCTGGCACTATGAAAGCCTGTCTTGTGCTGTGGCATTTGTTTTAAGTGGCTGTGTTCTGTACATAATTAGGGAGAGGATCTAGTCTCACTGTGGTCCACTGGTGTGTCTGTGTGTTTGTGTTCAGTTAGTTCACATTCTGAGACCATTTTATAACAGCATGTGAGACACTCCTACTGTCATCTTCATCTCATCAGACACTGCTGATGTCATCATCTATAAAGTGTTGTCTGACAGAGTGGAAGCCAAAATTGTATCATGGTGCATGCATTGAGTAATATTTCTCCAGCCTCTGTACCTTGATAGTTAGTATTTTAATTTCACAGCAGTCAACTTGAATGTGTGCTCATGAAAATAATATTTTTGAGACAATGTACACAGGGATATAACTTCACATCTATGTCACACACTCCTCCCAACATCCTCTACTCAGCATGCAATGATGCTATCATCCTCTAAAAAGTGCACCATGACAGTGTTAAAGTCAGACATACATGCGGTGGTGCTACTTTTACATTGTATGGAATACAGCTTCTATAGTTACATAGTTTTAATGTTCAAATGTTACCTCAGTCAGCTGCTGTGTTTGTGGTTGGTGGTACATTATAGTCATTGTATAATCTTTTGAATCTCTTTTCATTTAATTTCCTCTTAGGAGAACCTTTAACATAATTCTATAAATCCAACATTCCCTTTTTCCCTCTGTCCACATAAACGTCTTCTTGCAGAAGACAGGAGGATGTCATTATCTCAACAATGTATATACACATTATGAAGCAGAGTCCTTCCATGAGCCTTTGCGAGCCATCTCCAGACCACTGGATGTGTCATTGTTAATTCTGTCATGGGGTGGTGCACGTCACATATGGACAGAAGCTATATATAATACAATCAAACACATAAACACATATGCACATACCCTTACTATCTTCTCTTGCATAGTTATATTGATTTTGGTTTACATGGTATAATAATGGCTACGATTTTATGTAATGTTGGCTGTTGGTCTAGTAATGTCCAATAACCCTATGAACATTGCACATGTCAATATTGCTGTCATCCACATGTGCTATGTTGAGGTGTGGGTGTATGGTAGGCCTACAAGAGGGTATTGCAATATGTGATATAAGGTAATGTATTGATGGCCACTGCCATTTGAATACATGATCTGTGCATAACATCTGTAGTAACATGGCTGCTGAGAACTATTGACATTGGGTGATACTGTGTATATTGTTGGCTTAGTAATGCATGTGGTTTTGTAGTGGAGTATATCAATATTCTACCCAGCTCTCATTCGACCTTCATAGTGACACTTGCAGTAAAATACACGTGTATGTGTATAGCTATCATCATTAAATGCTCTGTGACATACATTACTATAACATCATATTGATTACATGGCCACATACATCTTGTTTCATCCACATGTTGTAATGATGTTATAAAAACAAACATCACAAGTTGTAATGGAATTGCAACCATGGTGTATTCATTGTATGCACAATTGTGTTGCTATTCCCAAGGATTACTGAGGTAGTCTCCCGCACATCATTTGTAATGTGTCCATATATGGTATCATGGCAATCACATACAGGTTTCCAAAGAAACACATATAAGCATATGATGTACAATTGATGTAATTATGTAACATAATCAGAGTTAAACATTACCACTCTGTGGCATGTGATGCAAACTCAAGCTTGTATTTGGAGGTGTTGTCACAAATCATTTTACAAATAAATATGAAATGTTAAGTGGAATACACAACTAAGTGCAGAGCTGTTTGTGGATGCCACCAGCCATACTCAACTGGAGAAAATGCAAAATCTGCTAGTTGACAGTTTGGATCAAACTTCACCGTCCTCCCTTCCCCACTGCCCATCAGCTAAAATATACATGCAAAAAGTAATCACAGCTTATTTTGTCAGGAGAGCAGCTTATCTGTGCTCTCTGTAAGGCTAGTAACATGTCATCAATGGACCCTGACAACATCCCGGGTTGCCTTCCCAAAAACTTAAACCCTGACCTACCAAACACAGTTAGATCCCTACTTAAACACAGCCTCCAGACAGTCTATGTTCTGGCAGAAGGATGTACAGCAACAGTCTTCCAGCCAGACAAGGGGGGAACATCCCCCGATCCAGAGAATTATAGACCCATAGCCAAACTCACTTCATCTGTGCAGCAGACCAAAGAATCATTATGAACCTTATCAAACAGGACACAAGAAACCTCCTGAATGTGCAGCCATTGTAAAATCTAGTTGACTTCTTCAAGAAGGTCACCATGGGTATGGATGTGGAAAAAACTGTGCATCACACCTACCTTGATCTGTCCAAGGCATTTGACAGAAATCTACACTCAGTTATCACAGATAAACTGTCTCAAGTGGGCATCAATGTCTGCATTGCCAAGTGGGTAAACAAATGGGTCACAGATAGGACAGGTACTGCCAAAGTGTGTGAATTAATTTCTATCAAGGGACCAGTGATGAGGGCTGTACCTCAGGAATCTGTACTATGCCATTTTCTGTTCAGTATTTAATTCTCAGAAGTCAAGTCAAACTTAAACAGCCTTTGTCTGACCAGCTTTGTGGACATCTGCCAACTGTGGACAATCACTGATTCCAAAAATAATATTGATGTACTGCATAAAGTATTAACACAAAAATGGTTGTTACCAGAGTGATGGAGACACACTAATTAAACCAAAAAGCATAATTATTTCCTTTTTAAAAGCAAATACCCAGGCTAAATACAATATAGACAGCACACCCCTATGAGCAGATCCAGTGATATGCATCATGGCTACTCAGGTAGATAGTAATTGGAACTTCTACCAGCATGTGACCACAGTGACAAATCCTTTGTATGTAGCACAACTCCTAAGTATGGGCAGGCGATCCACATCAATGAACATTATAGTCCCCTTGTTCTCAGCCCTCATCACACCAATAATTGAGCGCAATGTGCCCTTTTACATGTACCTCCCCATACATCTGAAACAGCTGAAGCAACCCCAGAGTTATAGCACAAAGAAGATACATAGTATAAACAAGAAGTCTTGTGCAGAGAGACTGAATCCCTATCACTGCATTATATATCCTACAGACTACTGAGGGTCAATTTGTGTCTGGCCTACAGAGCAGTCTCCAATCTGGCCATGATGGAAATATTACACTTTGTTAATGCAAACTGCACAAGGGTGAATTGTCCCAAGGATGTTAACTGAGCCTCTGGCATAATAAATCATAACATACAGATTGATGCAACATCAGCCACTACCTCTTTGCTGTTACAAACTTCCCAGTCACATAAACCAAAGGCCTTACCTGAATTTCTTAAAGTGCAACCTAGATCAAATGGCTGATCATGATTGTACTACTGTTGTTGTAGCCAAGTCCCTCATAGATAGAGACAATTGTTATTAGAAACATAACCAATGCTCATACCTGTTCAGACATTGTTCTCATAGATATTTAAAATTGTGAAACACATGTTACACACGGCTAGGCTTTTATGGGATCTTGAGACTTTAGTCTAGTACTACCCTATGCACCTATAAACCTGTGATGTTCAACTGTATCCTAGGTACAGCTATAGTGTGACTATACAGCATCATGGACATACCAGTACATCATATCAGCATTACCTTGATAGTTGCATGAACAGTTATACATGCATGTCAGGATTTCATGGTAGTATAAAAGTTTCCATGACAATGTCAGGGTGGCAGTGATTGTGTGGCAAATGTCTTGGGTTTGACATGCTGATATAAAGTGTCCTCCATGTATTGTCTGGTAGTAAACAGTATCACAGTGACAACATCCTTGCTTATTGATGCTACACTTTTCAGTCTGTATTTTCTATGTACATGAGCATACTAATGCATTGCCATTGGTCTCACATATTACTGTGCCATTATTTATAACAGATCACTTTTTAATTCACACATCAAATTCATGATGCTGAAGAAAATATCCATTGCTATTACCTGTGGCAGAAGAATGCAATGCACAGCTGCGTGTAGGGAATCTACTGATAATAATGTGTTGTTTTTAAATGTTGTTGCCCATATGGCCGATACCTATGTCTTCCAGGGATGATTTAACACAAGTGTATCAGTTTTGCCACAGTGAGCTTCCACACATCTTTTTGGCCATACAAAATATTCTTTGTGATGCATAACCATTAGGAGTTGACACTGCAGACTTCCCTTCAAGATGTTCTACAAAATGTATGTATGATACATCTTCCTGTGATGCATCCAGAAAATACACAGCTCACTGACAACATTGACGACATGGGTATCATTCTTGGAAATGTGGATTGTGGAATATGTGTCATGCAAACCTCTCAACTTGCCAGGATTGCTCCTAATTTAAAATACAGGTGTAACAGTCACCATCTTAACACCTCCAAAAGTGGTCATTTTGAGGAAGGTGTGCTTGATTCCCCTTATGACAAATCATTAGAGTTTTACAAGTATGTTTCTTCAGAACATGTATATCACAATCACATATTTTATGTGAATGTCACAGATTAGTGGAGGTATTATTATGATATTCTGTCAATGAATGTGTCTGTTTATATATATGATGTCCACGAGCCTGTTGCTATGTGTCAGCTATGCTGACATTTTAATCATATTCAAGTGAGTCATTTTGTACACCTTTACAATATGCATATACCTCTATTGTGTGTACTGTCCTTGCTAAATATCTTCTTCAGTGATCATGTAAGGGTGTTCATATCACAACCAATCATCTCTATTGATACGTGACCTTGTGTAACAGTCACATAATATACTATAACTGTGTGATGATATGAATACACCCGCATAAGAGGTGTAAACAGAAATATGTACCATAATATGTACATATGTGATTACTTTTCATGCTACTGACCTGTCCTTAAGGTGTACATACACTGACTTGCCCTTACCTAGTGTTCATTAACATGTTTCATATGTCCTCTTCCTGTTTCTTTATTCCTATCATTCATGGTTGTGGTTCTATTCAATATGCTCACTTCCCCAGACTAGTGTATTTATACTGCTTTCTTTAATCATCACAAAACCTTTATTTCAGTATGTTTTGCATTCAGTGCACTTTACTATAATGTGTTATATTAATACATTCATTACATTAATTTTAGCTCTAATAGTCATTTTTGCTGTCCATACAATTCCACAGAGAAAGCTTGCCAGTAAGTAAATGTGTCTGCTTGTGCTACATGCCTTCATGCTGCTTACATGCTATGTTGCTGGCCACGAAACCTCACTTGTATTCATATAAGTGTGATGCACAGCATGCACGCACAATTAGCAGCGCTGCTCATTGCACAAACATGTAAATTCCATGTAGGCTTCATGTTAAGCCTACAGAGTTTATTGAATCCCTGGCAAACTATCGCTCCTCTACATCTTATGTCCATTTTTCTGGTTTCACACAACTAATTAATAGCCCCTCAAGTCACATTATAGCAAGAAATCAAATTCCCTAATTGACTGGATCCTAGTATCAGACCCTAGCAAGTACACCATCTCGGGTACAATGTCTGAACGTCTCAATGTTCATCTCCCAATCTATATAACCAGACAGAAAAAAATAAGAAGACAAAGAGGAAAAGTAGAAAAGATCAGTAATGGAGAAGTTAAAGAAATAGAATCTGAGGTAATGGAGTACCTGCAAAATGAAGGATTCAGTGTAGAAAATCTAATTCAGAAAGCACCACAAGAGGATAGAGCAATGGTTATCCAAATTAAGGGGAAGCCAGTGGAAAAGGAAGCAATTGGTCAGGTGCCATATGAAGATAATTTGGAACCTTCCACAGGAAACCAGTATAAATGTTCACTTGAAGCTGGACAGCAAGGGAAGGAACAGGAAACTGTGGAAACTCTGACATAGTCAATGCTGAGGAGTGATAGGCCAGCAAATTCCCATATGACAGAGCAATGTATGGCACGGGATGAAATTGAAGAGAATGCGCCACAGGAGGATGCTCTAGAACTTTATATAGAATGACCACAGGAAATGGAAAATAAAAAATGTGCCCTCAGTTTAGAAGAAAACAAGCTAAGAGAAGAGTTGCTTGATTTAAAAGACAGACATATTAAGATCAATGAAAGAAATAAAATGCAGAAGGTCAATAAAACCCAAAAAGTCAGAAGTTTGATAAAACAAATGAACACAGTAATTAGGACTGTCCATAGAAATCCATGCGATATAACAGAAGTAAACAGGATATATTACTGTGCAGCTAAATTAATAACTTATAAAATTCTACCACAAGAACACAAGGTAGTGAGGGAAAGGAAGGGAAAAAATTGAATACCATCATGGAAGTATCAACAAGAGAAAACTATAAAGCAATTAAGACAAGAAGTTTCACTGTTAGAAGACTATAGATGAGGGAACAGATCAACAAAAATACTAATAAAGATAGACGTAATAAAAGCAATGCGCAGTATTAGAATGGACCAGGATCTACCATGCACTATCGCAAATAACAAGCTAAAAATATCAACACAGGCAGAAAAACATAGAAGATATGCAGATAAATATAAAGGAAAAGTACAAAATAAGCAATTTATTGATGACCCAAAAAAAGTTTTAAAGAGAATTGGGAAAAAAGTTAAATGGAATTGAAAGACCACCAAAAAAAAGAAGAAATAGATACATTTTGGAGAAGTATTTATGAAGATCCTGTGAAACATAACAAAGATGCTAAATGGATAGAAGAAGTAAAAGAAAGAATAAGAAGTTTAAAGGTACAGGATATGAAATGGGATGAATTAACAGCCAGAGAGATTGAAACAAAGTTAAGAAAACCCTCCAATTGGAAAACCCTAGGCGCAATGCAGTATGTAACTTCTGGTTAAAAGTATTAACATCATTGCACAAAAATTTAGCTATGAGTAAGAACTATTTATATGCACACCCTGAACAGACACCAACCTGGCTAACAACAGGAGAAACAATGTTCCTACTTAAGAGTGAACCTGCAAGCTGCACTAAAAACTATAGACCAATAACTTGCCTTCCGATGACATATAAACTATACATGGGAATTGATGGCAACAGAATTTATAGTCATTTAGAAGAAAACTCAATGATGAAAGTAGAACAAAAGGGCAATAGAAGAAAGTCATATGGAACAAAGGATCATTTGTTGTTAAAGTCACGGTGGAGAACTGTAATAAGGGGAAGAATATAAGTATGGCATGGATTCACTACAAAAAAAGCATTTGGTAGTATCCCATATTCATGGATGAAAGAGTGCTTAAAAATGTATAAGATACACACTACACTGATCAACTACATTACAGTGGCCATGAAACAGTGGCGGACCACTTTGCAATTAAGCCATTATAAAGGACATATTATTATTCCGGGGATAAAAATCCAAAGGGGCATATTCCAGGGTGACTCTTCTGTCATCGCTACTGTTCTGCCTTGCCCTTAACCCATTAAGCTGTCTACTTAACAGCTTAGGCCATGGCTATAATTTGGCTTCTAGAAAACAACAAAGTATAAAGACTTCACATCTTCTGTTTGCCGATTATCTAAAACTGAGTAGCTTATCAGATGAGGAACTGAAAGCACAACTGCAAGCTGTCAAAACTATTTCAGATGATGTAAGAATGTCATTTGGTCTTGACAAATTTGCAAAAGTAACATTTAAAGCAGGAAAACTGCAGCACCAAGAAAACATCAGTTTGGGACAAGAATGTGATATAAAATAACTTGAGCAAGAAGGAATGTATAAATATTTGGGAACTGTTGAGGGATCAACAATAAAACATGAACAAATGCGAATAAAACTTAGTAAGGAATACTTCAGAAGACTTAAATTAATCCTGAAAACAGTGTTGACATCTAGGACCAAAATCCAAGCTATAAACCAATTTGCTCTTCCTGTCCTAACTTACAGTTTTAGAGTGATTGACTGGCCCCAAAATGTGTTGGATGGATTAGACAGGAAAACAAGAAGGATGCTTCATGTTCACCATATGATTTAGTCATAGGGCAGGATTCACGAAGCCTCCGTGTAAGAGTTATAACTCTTACACGGAGGCTGCAGTTAAACGGAGTGATGTCAGCATGCTTTGCATATTCATGAGAGCATGCTGAATCACACCTAAGGCTAACACGGTCCATGTAAGACAGTAGGGGGCGTTTCCGTAGGCCGAGCCCTGTAAGCGGACACGCCCCCAGAAGAGTAAAAGTGCCCAAAGTAAACACCCACGACAGAGTCCACGGAAATGTGAATAAACACAACACAACACATGCCCCCACAGACTAGGAACAGAAAATATATAAATAAACATGTTATATATTTTTTTTAAATTGTAAAAATGTTTAACCATGAGTGCGCTCGTTTGCGCGGGCGTGCCCGTAGCGCAGCTACAGTTAGCAGTCAGTGGGAAAGCAAATAAAAACTAAATATGCAAAGCAAGTCAAGAAGCAATAGCGTAGTGGTAGAGATGTTGGCTGAAGAGCAGGCATTACATGGTTCGAGCCCCCACAACACCAATTTTTATTTTTAGCAAAATAAGCACGAAACAAGTCCCTGATAAATATGTACACATAAAACCACATTTTATGTAAAATGTAATGAAATAGCCCATTTATATTGAAGAAATGTGAGGTAACAAAAGAATAAAAAATGCCAGATAGCTGAGCTACAGTTTAACAGGGTGAGTGCATCTGCCCGTACGTGAGCAGTGGTTTAACTGGTGCAAAATGAGTGCCCGTAGCTGAGCAGTGGTTTAACACGCTGAATCTAAGTGCCCCTAGCTGAGCTGAGCGTAATATGCGTGCCGATAGCCAAATGAGGCTTAAACCAGCACACCCCGTTTGCACGGAGCTGCGCACCGCGCAAACAAGCTAACCGATGGGCAACGTTGAGCAAGCCGTATCAAAACTGCCTTTACATAGACACACCCCTCAGCATGTCTAGACAGTCATGAAAAATAAAAAGTAGTGGCCAGGTTCAAACCCAAGATACTATACACCATAGTCAAGGTACCAAACCACTAAGCCGTGTCAGCAGTACCTAGAAATGCAATAATAGCTAATATATAGGAATGAATACAAACTGGAGCATGACAATGCAGGTTTAGTGAAGTTGATACAATTCCAAAATGGCCAATCACAGATATGTGTGGGAAAAACAGACTATATAAGCCCCATTGGCGGGAATACACAGCATAAACGATTGTAGAACTGAACTGCAGGTAGAATGACAGGAGTAGGAGAGGGTAGTTGCTTTCGAGCACAGAGGTAGGGCGTTGAGGAGTCCAGGTACATGGTCTGGCTCCTAGTCCACAATCATGAGGCCCAACTCATGCAGGGCCAGGTCCTCTGGGGAGCATACAGAGCTGAGGCATGGGATTCCAAGGACTGGTGAGCAGGTCCGTCACCACAATGCGGACCTGAAGAGATGCAAGCAGGACCAACTGAACCTTTGGATCCAGGAGGCCTGGCAAATGCCCAACACCCCACTACTGAGTAAGTTACATTTAATTATGTATGTAAGAAATTAAGCTAGCTGATATTATGGAGATGTGTATTCCAATATTACTTCATTTATATTACAGCTGCAGGTGTCCGTTCTGCGAACCGCAGAGCCTATGGCGATAGGCTGGTGCGGTTGCGCCACCAGGCAGGTCAGTAATCCACTACCAGCAACTGTAAAGAAATATAAAAGTATGACAGTCAGCAAAAGAGTGCAGTGTAGTCAGTAAGGAATAAAATGTGCAAGTAACAGTGTGAAAGTGTCTGCAAGTATTGCTTGATTACAAAAGTGTGTTTCAGCCTGTAAGCCAAATAGAAAAATGAAAATGTCTGACATAAATTCTGAAATAAAAATGCCCCACCTGTAAGAAAATAGTACACAACCTGCAGCAGGCTGAAAAGTATAGCTGCAGAAGATGATGAAATCACATGTGTGAAATATATCCCTGTGGAAATACTGAAACATGACAGAAGTGAGACTGCTGGAAAGGATTGTAATAACTACAGGTAAAACATGTCAATAAAGCCCAGAAGTAAGTACCATCCTGAATAGTAAATGAAAACAAGTGAGAGAGTGTTAGAAAGTGTCATGAATCCAGCAATACAGTAGTAATAACCCCTGAATAAAGTATACTGCAGTCAAGACAGAATGAAATGCATGTGAGAATCAAAACCAAACAGCAAAATCTGTTCAAAGTGTTGCTGCATCTGGAATGTGTATCCCAAAATCTGGATATGTTGCTCTCAGTCTGCAATATGCATAGTATGATTGTCTGATATATCAAACATCCACACTTGTCTACAGCTATATAAAGCAAATGTAGCAGGATGATGTAGCTGAACAAAGCTAGATATGAAATGTGTATGAAGAACAATAAAATGTATATTGATGTTGCAGTAACAGTCCTATCACCAAGTTGAAATAGTTATCATATAGGAAACTGAAGTTAGAACAGTAGTGTGTATATATCTGTAGCTATTAGAACTGTACATATGTATTGGTATTTGAAGGTGTTAATATTATTTTCTTCAACCCACCCTATAACCACATATAACCCATTCCACGTGAAAATGGTATGTGCAATCACAATTAACACCCCTGGACGTTTGTCCTGTTGGGTCATATATATTTGCATGTCCGTTGATGCATCTGCCCTGTTCATACATCCAAACCTGATGGCCTGTTGCCATCAATTAACCCTGCATGTTGTTGGACTGTGTATTGCTGTTCAAATTATGCATGTGTTATGCACGCTGTTCAGTGGTGTGAATATCTGGGTGTTTGGTTAATGGGAGTACTAATGCATGCTGTTACAACTAATTGTAAATGGTATTATATGTCACTAACCCAAACTGACATGACATAATGCAAAACATAGGACGACAGGGAAGGCGGGTTCCAGCGGACCTACCTCTCCCACCTCAGCTGGCGAGTGCACCTGGCACAAGTGCCGAGTCTGGACCCTCCTCCGGTGGCCCTGTGCCACCTGCGGGTGGAAGCGCTGCAGGGGATGGGGCTCGCCCCCCCCTCTGCAAGTGTGGCTGGAGAGGAACCACCACTCACCCTCCGTAGCATCCGGACTGTGGTGCGTAGGGAGATTCGGGACTCTGTTCTAGAGCCCCTACGCCAGCTTGAGGCAGGGGTGGCACAACTTACAGGCATGCCTGTTGCCCGGCCTACACAGCCCCCAGCACAGCCCCATCCTGGGCAGTGAAGGAACAATGGCAACTGCCTATGGGTGGGGATATCAGTTCCACTGTTGCCATCTGTGGGCTCATGGGCTCTGGATATCCAAACCTCCATCCCCGTCAATTGTGTAACCCCCCCCACACGTGTCATACACCGCCCCTGTATGCGTCCTGTTTGTCTTGTCTGTTTACCTATCCAACCTACCTCCCCAGCTGTACCAACTTCCTTCACCTGACATACCACTCTCACCTGAAAAAAAAAAAAAGGGCACTCTGTACCCACAAAAAAATTACGCCCCATACATAGCTGCCCATTCTGCACATATGTCTACCAGACATGGGAACTATCAATTACAATTGGCTGTACAACAAGTATTACTGTTGTCCTTACACCTCTCTCAGGGGTGGAAGGTATCAAATGTCACACCAAATTACAAACATATGCACAGCTGTTGCTGATGAAGGAATGGGCAGCTATGGGCCTTACCTATATCCCTCCTGCAAAACCTAAGCTTGTTTCCCTACTGTCTTACCCTCTTTGTGACCCCTTTTTCACCACTTTCCTGTCTCCCCATTTTCATTTCTTTCAAAGAAAATAGCGCGGGTGTGAGCAAGAGTAAGCACGTTTAAGCGATTGTAAGCGGGTGTGCGCTTGTGTGCACAGAGCTAAACGCCAGTGCGCATGCGTGAGCTCCATGCAAACCAGCGCTAACCCGGGTACAACTACTTAAAAGTGCCTTAGTCACTTTGATTGACAGGTCTTGTAGTCAGTTCAGAAGCAAAATAAAATCCCACTGGCAGTCCCGAACCTAGGACCTTGGAAACAGTAGTCTGCATGACTTACCACTAAGCCATGCCTCTTATACAAGAGCATTGTGCTAAAATAAATATATCATGTAATAGTAGGAATGAATGTAAAGGGAATATAGATGTGTAGTACACAAAGCATGTCATTTAGAATTACTGTCAAAACTAGTGGATTTCCATAATATTAGTGTGTGAACAGAAACAGCCATGCTAGTTGGTAGCTAGTAGGTAATAATGTCACTATAGCACCTTGCAAGCCACACACATACTCACAGCAGGATAATCACTGCCCATACCCCACAACCTCTTACAGGAACACATCCGGACCAAGTAATAAAATATGTGGAGCAAAGGCCCAAAACCAGGGACACATTACAAATAATGTTACAACAAACGCAGACAGTTCAGAGAGTAACAGGGTCTGCATTTTGTGGGATGTTTGGAAGGGTATGAAGTCTGAAATTTGAATGTTTGTCACTATATTCTGACTTGAGCCCAGAGTGATTTGCCAGAAAAAGCTGTGCATGAGATATTGACCAAAATATGAGGCAGAAATGTGGACAACCTGCAAATATTTGTACACATGAGAGGTCTGACACCACCATATTTGAATAGTTAAGAGCCTAGACATAGCAACAGTGAATGACTTACAGGGATGCCCCACGGACTCCATGTGAAATGTACAAACAGAAGGCAGAAAGGTGTAACAACACATGTAATGGTAACTATGGAGTCCTGAAAGTATTCACCACTTGCATGGCAGAATAAGTGTAGTAATACATATGCTCATGCTAACCCACAGTCACAACTGCAGCATACCAGACAATTTAATGGGTGTACCCCACTCATATGTACCATTCCATGAGGCAGATAACAGATGAACCTGAAAGTCTCTGGGGCCGGCTCAGCAGCATACTCAAATACCCTAACAGATGTCAAGGCCCACACCATGGCCAGACCACACTGCATGCTGTAACACCCTAGCAGATATAGCAAGCATTCCAAGGTGTGAATGTACATGGAAAATAGGAAAGCTACAGCAGCACACTACAGTCAGGACACCTAGCAGGCATACAAGTAGTGACTGTAAAGGGCAAATATTGAAGCCTTAGCAACAAAGTGCAAGCAAAAGTGAAAGGAAAGCACACACACACACATTAACAGTAGTAGTAGTTGTAGGTGTCAGTGTACATACACAGTTAGTACAGGAAACTGGAGAAATGAATGGAGGAATGTTAATCTACAACACAGCTGGAAATATGAGAGAGATACCAACCTTTACACTCACAGAACATTGTCCACAGCATAACAGCATGGTCCCTGCCCTTAAAATCTGAAAGGGCTATGCCTATCTCACATACCTTTTTATAGCACTGTTCTGAAATCACAGTGAGAACTGCAATCAGTACACAACTGGCTGCATGCAATTAGCAAATGCTGGCTAACAATTGGTGCAGAGGCCATCACATGGGCATATGTAGATACCTACAAAAGTATGCTGTACTCCCAGTCCACACATGCAATACTTTCATTGCACCCTGAGGAGGACGTGAGAGACAGACAGACGGACAGACAGACAGACAGAGAGAGAGAGAGAGACAGAGACAGAAACAGAGACAGAGACAGAGACAGAGAAAATTGAAATTAAGCAGACACAAACAAAACTGTTCAGCAACAGCCACCTGAAAGCTGACAACTGGGAAGTGGAGCAGCAGGACAGAAAACCAGACGGCAACACGAGCAGCTGTGACAAACACAGGTAATGTAAAGTAATACTATAAAGGTCTACATACTGTGAACCCTCCATATGTGTCATTGGTCTGTATCCATATGTATATGAAGATGTGTAAAGGGCAGGGGACATACAGCAACTATCAGTGAAGGCTGTACATACATTTGTATGTGAGAGCATCTATGTGCACATATCAATGTAGGCTGACTGTAGGTTGTAGTGCAATGTACAAAGTAGGTTTCACAGTTATGTATGTTTAGCAGTATGTTAGTGTGTGTATACAGTATGGTAGACAAACATGTTGATATACCTGTCTATCATATGGATACGTATGTATGTCAACATATGTATGTATGTATATATATATATATATATATATATATATATATATATATATATATATATATATATATATATATATATATATATATATATAATATGCATATATGTATACATACATAGAGAGAGATGTAGGAATACATAGATGTAGATAGATAGAATATGTACAAACATATATATGTAATGCACACATACAGATATAGATATACGTAGATACATATACATAGACAGACTGATCTGACTATCTACAGGTATGACTGTATATGACGACCTCAACACACCCTGTCCCACCCCCACTGACACTCTCACCCCCTCTGTGTCCCCCCTCTCCACATCTATAGCAATATATGTACATCAATTTATATATGTGTATATGTATACAGATATATATATATATATATATATATATATATATATATATATATATATATATATATATATATATATATATATCTATATACATATAGATATATCTATATACATATATATATATATATATATATATATATATATATATATATATATAGAGAGAGAGAGAGAGAGATGTATATAAATTCTGAGTGAGGCACATGTGTACAGATGTATTGCAACAGGTGCCTGGTGACAAAGGCATGGAGTGAACACCAGTGTCAAAACCGAAGTACCATACCACATTTCAAATCACCTACACCAGTAACCACCAGATATGTGATTGGCTGCCCACCACTGCATGTGTCAGGGGTGAACAGGGTCATAAATGTGTACAATAGTGGCCCCAATGATATTCACAGTGGCACACTATTCCTGGAATACCTGCACATGGTATGTGTCAGCAGACATGGTGTGTCAGCTATGGACATGTAGGTTGGTGTACCCCTCCACACCACATAATGGATGCCATGGTATGGACCTCACATGACAGCTACAGATATGGAGAAGGACACAGTGACATGTACAACACTGTGACAATGCATTCAAACACATTACCAATGCACAGTGACTGACAACACCACAGAGTACACATATACTACCCACATAGAGGTTACCACTCCCGGATTTACATACGTAAGTCACACCCATGACAGATGTCCAACAACCATAGTAACACCTCACACCATCCACAACCTAAATGACTGCTGTGTGTCGTCCATGCCACTGCAATAGAGAGCACATGGGGAGGTAAAAGTTCCTACCCACAGATAAGACATACCCTGCAATAAACCACACAGTGTTAAGAAGCAAGACTCCCCATGAGTACATGTCACACATACCCCTGCTGAATGTTAGTCAGATAGGTAATATGCCATATGAGTCACCCTGTGTAACTGTGTGACAGCAGCAGGTACCATCACACCACATGTGTCACAATGGTCAGGGTAGCAGAACAGTATGCTGCTGTAGTCCCAGGGGCAATAGCATATTGTATAGTATTGTATTGTAATGTAATGTATTGTGTTGTATTGTATTGGTATGTTGAGGTGCCTCCTTCGTGGAGTGGAACCACTGCTGCTGTGCGCCAATGTACAGCTACATATCCTGTAGTCAGGCTAGTGTTACATAGCACTTCTATATGTGTGTTTAGCTCCTGTCAGAGTTTATGTAGCATGCAACTGGGGATACCATCAGGTCCCAGTCATGTTGTGTATTCTGCTTTCCTGAGGGCGGCTCTCACCTGGACATCTGTGATGACAGGGAGGTTACAGTCAGCTGGGATAACTATGTCTTATTTTGGGGGAGAGGGCGGGGTGACACCTGCACTGAACCTGTCTGCCACAATGTTGTCAATATCTGTGGTGTCAGTGAAATATTTGTTGTTGTGTACTAATTATGGGCATAGAGGATGGATTCTGACCAGGTTGCTAACATAACTGAAGAATGCCTTCTGGTTATCTGTAGTGTCCCTCTTGATTTCCCTCTCAAAGTTGCCCATGGATGTTTGTATGATGGAAAATAGATCCTTACTAGTGCTGCTCAGACATGCCCTCCCTTTATGGAATTATGCTCTGTCTTGCAGTAGCTTCCATCTTCTGTAATACAATCTGTCTATGGCTGGGGTCCACCAGACAGGATGCTGTCCCTTTGTGGAGAGTGTCT
Source organism: Protopterus annectens (assembly GCF_019279795.1). NCBI lineage: Eukaryota > Metazoa > Chordata > Ceratodontiformes > Protopteridae > Protopterus > Protopterus annectens. The sequence goes on along the minus strand of NC_056746.1, from coordinate 722,290,606 downwards.
TGGTCATATATGAGATTGCATGATCCATGCATTCTCGGAGATGTCTGTAGAAAGCAATTGTGTAGGGGTCAGCATTGTGGGTTGTATCTGCCACTGGCCCAGTGGGCTGAAAGGATACCATGTCACTGTTACAAAGTGTAAAGTTTGCATCTGTAATGTTATTCACTATAGTCGTTTGTGCTGGTGGTGGAGGTGGGATATGTATATCCAGGGCAATTAGTGTGTGGTCAGCTCACAGTAGTTGATGATGTAGGCCATACAGTACCTAGATACAAACCCCAGAGTGAGGAGGTGCTCTTGACCTGAATCAGTGTTCTGACTGCTGGGGTTTGGTAGTATGTCGTATGGAGTGTGCCAGGTACTGTTGCACAGTTGCTGGCTGAGCACTGATACCTGGCCATTTACATGTGTATCCAACAATAGACAGACATATGCTATATATGTGAGATATGTTGTATCATAACAGTCGAGTAGCATGTGTAGTATGTGTGCCAAATTCTGCTGACATATATTGCTGATATCAGGTTATTTTCTTTTTCAGGTACATGGCTCACCTGCGGAATCCCACTTACTCGACAGCTGAGGATGAGGAGATACACCAGAGCCTGGTACGGGATTATGCAATACTCTTTTCCCGCACCAGCCAGAATCAGCAGGAGAGGGCTGCACTGTGGCAAGACCTGGCCCGTCGGGTAAATGACATAGGCACGCATAATAGGACATATGAGCAGGTACGACATCACTGCAGTGATTTAATCAGAAATGTCCGCCAGCGTGCGTCAGATATCCACAGGCAACAGGTCGCCACAGGTGGTGGGGTGGCTACACATCCCTTACTCACCAGACTGGAGGGACTACTCATGAGTGTAGTGGCTCCAGTCCGCCAGCAACAACAACAGCAGCAGACATGCATTATGATGGAGGCTGGAGCCACGCAGCAGCAAGACAGTGAACGTGCAGGTAATATGCCATATGTATAGTTGACTGTTGTGTACACTGGTAGTTAATGCATGTGTGAGGTGTGTCCTTGGTTTGTAGCTGTCACCATAGTATTTAATGTGCAAGTGTGATATCCTCAATATTAGCAGCTGACCTGTGAAAGGCGACTGTTGTACTACTGACCTGTATCATACTCAGTAACAATGGCACAGTTGTGTCCACTGACATTAGTTTCTTCACGTCTGCAGGTCCTTCCGGTGTAACAGCAATGCAGCCTATCCATGCTGGTGAGTGTGTATTAACAATTCCTGTAATAGTCTTGATAGTAATAGTAATATTCGGCTCACTTAGTAGTGCTCTTTGTATGCATGTAGGTGTGTCTGTGTCTGTGTGTTGATATCACGCATACTGAGTACTGTAGAATTGTGTGAAACTGTGTGCATGTGTGCATGTGTGCATGTGTGCATGTGCGCATGTGTGCATATGCGCATGTGCGCATGTGTGCATGTGTGCATGTGTGCATGTGTGCATGGGTGCATGTGTGCATGTGTGCACCTGTGCATGTGTGCATGTGTGCACCTGTGCATATGCACATGTGTGCATGTGTGCATGTGCGCATGTGTGCATGTGTGCACCTGTGCATGTGTGCATGTGCGCATGTGTGCATGTGTGCATGTGCGCATGTGTGCATGTGTGCATGTGTGCATGTGTGCATGTGCGCATGTGCGCATGTGTACATGTGTGCATGTGTGCATCATTGGTAATGTGTAGACATTGTAAACTGTGTTTCCTGTTTCCCTCCCACAGGTTCTGGTGCTGCTCTGGTGTCATGTAGCAGGGAACCTGAATCAGGTGCCATGGGTACTGATAATGATGGCATCTGTGTAATGGCACAGGAAGGTATGCCAGGGTCCGCCACTGGTCAGCCGATTGACAGTACACAGCTGTCGACCCCATCAATGCGCACAGTTATCCTGCCAATACACCCTTTGTCACCAATGTCCCTAGGTGATGGACAGCATACAGTGGGCATTGACCAGGGTAATGTGGTATCTGTGGCACATGCCTCCCCACACAGCAGCCATGGGCATGGCCCAGAGATGGTACCACACAGACAGATGTCCAGGGGTTCTCGTGGGAGCATCCGTGGGCGTACTGCCCCTGTCAGATGTGCCCACAGAGGTCTTACAACCTCAGCTATGTTTCAGGCTGTCATGCAGGCACAGTCACATATGGAACGGTACACCAGACAGGGTCTGAGGGAGCTGACAGCATGTCGCACAGCCATGACTGACAGTATGCGTGACATTGCGGCTGCCATCCGTGATTTCACCGATGTCATAGACAGACGTTGTGGGGACATATTAGACCAGTTCCACAACTACATGTCCATGAGCCAGGGCGATGGTGGGCAGTTGAGGCGTCGACGTGGCTGTATGCCAGCAACAGCAGCAGCTGACAGTCGTCGCGGACGACAACAGGGCCACGGCCGCCCCCGTAGTGCCAGCAGCAGCCCCAGCAATGCTGGGTCTGTGCTGTCATCAGACTGCCCCAGGAGACCACGTGCATGTGGCTCTGGCCAGGCCCGACAGGGATCTTTGTCCAGTCAACGAACACCTGCTTCTGATGACAGTATCCAGTCTGGGTTGGTACCGGATACGGTCCGTAGCACCCCTGCAAGGCACAGGTACCGTGTCCGTGGCCAGAGACACTGATCTGTATGACCTGGCAGGTACAGTCTGTGGCTGTCCACAAACACCAGTATATGGCAGCCATGAGGTGGAACTGTGTGCATCCATACACACATGCGAATTGACAACACCTAGGGCTACCGCATACACGCACACACTGCATCAACATTGCCCCACCTTCTACTGCTGTCCCTCACCAACACACATACACATACATGTCAATCGGTGTTATCGGTGGCTGACTCAGGCATACCAAGTTCACACCCTGTGCATATGATGAAACTGTGCCACCTCCTGCAATCTGTAACAACTGTGCAGGTACAGGTTAACATGTTGCTGATGCACAGGGTGACCACATAGATGTGTAGTAATAGTATCATGTTGTTAACTGTACTGTGTGCTGAATTAATTGTGGGTATATCACAGCATGCCTGATGCAGTAAGGGTGTGATTGTCATGTACTGTTGTCTACACCCATGGTAAGTACCATAGTGTATCATCTGCACATGTTGGCATACTGGTGGTAATGATGTCAACAGAAGGCTACATACATAGGTAGCACAGGGGATAAGGTAATGAATGTAGTAATACGCAATGATGGACATGTAAACTGCAAGTGGCATGTTGCCCACACTGGACTCTGCAATGCAGATGTTTGAGGATGTTGATATGTGTGCAGTACTACACGACTGGTACAGGACACACAGGAGCACCCTAGCACTGCAAGCTCACATCTCATACCATGCTAGACAGCCCCAACACACAAAACTAACTGTCACAGAAAGGAGAGTCCCCATATATGTCAGGGATACTGTGGTGGCAGGCCAGGTAGCATACATCCTACTAAGTATGGAACCACTGAGTGAAGGCTCAGTGTCTGTTATTTGACATGTGTATTACTGCAGGTATGAGCACATGGGTTTCCATCCAGTTATTGTACATCGTGACAGTACATGGTCTGTACACTTGTGTGCGCTGAGACTGGACCCTAGCCATCTGACCCGTGTATTTCCATGTACATGTGCATAGTACCTGCATATTTGCAGTGTTACCTACTGGAAGTGGTACAGCTTGTTTGTTGTACAATGGACTACATGCAGCCCTGTTTACTGTAGCTTTGTTTGCATGCATGTTTGCTTGCAATTACCCTGGAATACTGATCACACCTGCAATGCATAGTTATAGAGCTTCTGTGGACTCCTAGTGCCATCTGCATAGCTTACTATATGTATGTCCATGTCTCACTTGACAGAATGTCACTGTTTGTCCTGCTCACATGTACTTTGCCTGTGACACAGTGCATATGACTTACCTGGCATGTGTCCATGTGAGCAGTCATATATGCTACTGCTAACTAATCACAGGCACTACACCTTCACATATTCATCTTCTGTTGAACCACCTGCTTCTCTAGGGACGGCCTGCACCTGTCACCCCTGGGCTTTCAGATATTGGCAAAGGCTCTTGCTACCCCCATAGTGCCTATGTTAGGCAAGGCTCAAATGACAAACCTACCTTCATAGGTATCACAAGGGATAAGAAACTAAGAGTAATGCTACCCAACGCCAGAAGTCTAAACCTCAAGATGCATGCACCCGAAACTCTCCTTGGCATGGAGAACATCGATATCTGTGCAGTAACAGATGCCTGGTTCAGGGCTACTGAGAGCACACCAGCACTACCAGGTTTAACCTCATACCATGCTTTTCAGCCCCAAAACTTGGAACGAACCACAAATGGAGGGGAAGTATTGATATTCATCAAAGATACCCACACCTCCAGGTTGGTGGCAAAGCACCAAGCATCAGAGACTATCCATGTGCAACTAACAATGGGTGAAACTGCCTTCCAGGTTATAGCCTGCTACAGACCACCCTCCCAAACCCAAGAACTGCACTTGGCCATCCTGTGAACAGTGGAAATATGAAGGTCTCTCCAAACACCATTATATTGGGCGACATCAACTACCCAAACATGGACTGGGAGCATGACTCTAGCTGCAACACCCTAGGCCAAAGATTCCTAGAATATATGAGCTCAAATGCTATGGAACAACTTGTTACCACTCCCACAAGAAGGGGAAACATACTGGACCTGATCATCACCAACATGGGGACTCTATGCTCCAGACCAGAAGTGTATCCCTCACTGGTAAGATCGGACCATAAACTAATCTCACTGGATATTCACATCCCCACCCCACCCCCTGCCCAGAACACCACAGTGAACAACTTCTCTAAAGCAAATTCACACTCCTCAAAACTGAGGTGGAATCCTTCAAAGCCCCCGGGTCTGTGGAAACTACAGACCAGACTGCAGATCCCTCTATAAACGCATTCTATGGACGCCTTCAGGAATTCATGGATCATGTGATCCCGAATAAAACCAAGACCCAATCCTCCAAAGGCAGACATCCAGTCTGGTGGACCCCAGCCATAAACAAACTACACAATAGAAGGAGGAAGCTACCAAATGATACAGCAAATTCACAAATAGGGAATGCATCACTGATCAGTATTAGCAAATAACTACAGGCACTCATAAGATTGTCTAAGGCCAGCTTCGACAGAAATTGCACAGGACACTAAGGATAATCACAAGGCTTTCTTTAGTTATGTTAGGAACCTGGGTGGTAATTCCCAGATATGCTCAGAGGAAGTCCAAAATGTCAATAGAAACACCAAACCCACAGACATTGCCAACATTCTAGCTGACAGGTTCAGTGCAAACTTCTCAACCCCCTCCACACTGAAAGGGCTAATATGTATCCCAGCAGAGTGCTGCCCCCCTGACATCTCAGATGCTCAGGTAAGAGCTGCCCTCTCCAAAGCAATACACACTGCATCAATGGGACGAGACAGTGTCCCGGGCTGTGTCCTACATGACCACCAAGACGTGCTACTACCAAACATAAACCTACTCTTCAATCCCAGCCTTACTACAGGATATGTGTCCAAAGTGTGGCGTACAGCAACAGTGGTCCCTCTACAGAAAGGTGGTGCCTCAACGGATCCTGGACACTATCACCCCATAAGCCACACTAGCTTGGTCTGCAGAGCTATGGAAAGGATCATCATGGACCACATAGATATAGATATTGCGGACCTACAGACACTGGTTCATACCCAGTTTGGCTTTGTTAAGGGCAGATCCTGCCTCTCAAACCTGGTTGATTTCTTTGAAACAGTCACCAAGGCCATTGACGAGGGGAAGGTGGTTCACACAGCCTACCTGGACCTCGCAAAAGCCTTCAAAACAATACCCCACTCGGGCATTCTAGAGAAGCTCACCAGCATAAATATAAGCCCCTATGTCACTAGATGGATTGCACACTGGCTCAAGGACAGAACCCACATGGTTAGAATTGCTGGAGCCATGCCAGACTCCAAACCAGTTATGAGTTGTGTCCCACAAGGCTCAGTCCTGGGACCTCTCTTCTTTGGTATATATTTATCGGAGGTACAGGCCAACATGGAAGGACTGTGGCTGACCAAATATGCAGATGACTGCAAACTGGCCACCATAATCGACTCTCCAGCCGACACAAGCATCTTCCAAAGGGGCATCATAGAAACAGACAACTTGTGCCAGAGCCATGGCCTCCAGCTGAATGCAAAAGTGTGTATAGTCATCCCCTTTGGCAAAAACAAAGTGCCCACAAAGAACCACATAGGTGGTACTCCATTATGTACAGAAGAAGTAATTAGGGACCTGGGGACCCAAGTTGATAGCAATCTCTCATTTGACAACCACGTGTACCAAAGTGGTTAGAAAGACATTGTATATAGCCCACCCCATCATGAAGGGATTCACATCTACATCAGGGGAGGACATCGTGCCTCTTTACTCATCCCTCATCAGGCCCATAATTGAGTACAATCCCCCTGTCGGGATGTACCTTACCAGACACCTGCAGCAACTGGAAAGACCCCACAAGTACCTCACCAAGAGGATCAAAGGGCTCAAACAGATGCCATATGCTGACCGGTTAAATAAACCCCAGCTCTACTCAGTGGCATACCGCCTGTTCAGAGGCGATCTGTGCCTAATGTATAACACCATGTCGAACCCAGAATTAATGGGCATGCTGCACCTGAGAATATCCAAATCCCATTGTGATACACGCTTGAGAGACCTGAGCCTCAGCACTGAAATAAATAGGACATGCTGGAGGGACAGATTCATAACCCAGAGGCTCACTTCACTCTTGAATAAAATCCCAGTCCAGGTTAGGAAGAGTCCCTCATTGACTCTCTTCAAGAGGAATCTTGATGAGTGGATGGGATATTGTAGGTTTACCCCGGGTATCACTTCTGTGTCACTGTTAGACAGAGGCACAGTATACCAACCTCGGAAAAGCGCATGGCAAGATATATTTACATTGGATGGCGACAGCCAAACACATTCTGGCTAGGTTCTTAAATGCCCTAGGGCAGATTGCCTAGTATGACACTATGAACCTATGAACCTATGTACCTTGTTCCCCATTAGCCCTACGTGCTGTTAATCACCATGGCAATCACAATACTATGGTAGCATGTTCAAAGGTCAGTTGTCAGTCACCTCTATGCTACAGCTGTGGAATATGTGAGTCATGTGGCAATGTCACAGCTGCCACATGTACACAGTCAACGCTCTCCCCTACACATGGACGTACAACACATGTATGAGATGGAAACACATAGCCAAACTGGGGACTAAGCACTCTGAACCCAGTACTGGCATAACCTGTCAGGTGGCATGCAATACTACAGAGACTACAATACCAGTCTGATGTAGACCTACACTGACAGCAATACAAGCACGTGAACACACTGGGCTATTCGTGGAGCCTTAGAATAGCATCCTGCCTGAGTGGCACACACCTCTGCAGCTGGCACACAGGTATACGTTATGCTTGAACACATCACACATAACACATAGCACACAAATCCTGTGTGCCAGTCACAGCCTGTACGGCTAGAGAACACACCTGCCACAGTAGTGTTAGCTACCTTTATTGTCTGGTACAGTATGGTTTGCTCACCAGGCTGGACAAGGTGAAGGTCACAGTGATATGCCTGTGGGGCACTATGGTCCACCACATAACACAATCATACAGGTCAGTCAGAGGCATGGACACATATGACTCAGTCATTGTCCATGCCACATACCTTCTCCTGCTGTACTTGTAGGGTGCTGACATCATCAGTGTTTAGAAAGGGGAATGTGCATCCTGTAGTCTGTTCTCCTAGTTGCCAAAAGGGACATTTCCCTCACACACACTAACTCCCATCAGCCAAACACCCACACTTGCCATTTGCAGGATTTAAACCCCTTCTAATTATGTTATGACACTTGAGACTGACGCATTAGGAGAGCACGCTATTTGCATCACTGGGATGTTTGTCTTCTCTTGCTGTACTTATAGGGTGCTGACATCATCAGTGTTTAGAAAGGGGAATGTGCATCCTGTAGTCTATTCTCCTAGTTGCCAAAATGGACATTTCCTTTACACACAATTGCACACACACTACCCCCCTCAGCCAAATACACACACTTGCAATTTGCAGGATTCAAACCCCTGTCGAACAATGTTACGACACTTGAGACGGACACATTAGCGGAGTGCGCTATCCGCATTTCTGGAAGGATTGCTTTCTCTTGCTGTACTTATAGGGTGCTGACATCATCAGTGTTTAGAAAGGGGAATGTGCATCCTGTAGTCTATTCTCCTCATTGCCAAAAGGGACATTTCCCTCACACACAATCCCCCCTCAGCCAAGCACACAGACTTGCCATTTGCAGGATTCAAACCCCTACCTAACCATGTTAAGACACTCGAGATGGACGCATTAGCGGAGCGCGCTATTCGCATTATTGGGAGGTTTCCCTTCTCTTGCTGTACTTATAGGGTGCTGACATCATCAGTGTTTAGAAAGGGGAATGTGCATCCTGTAGTCTGTTCTCCTGTTTGCCAAAAGGGACATTTCCCTCACACACACTAACCACCCTCAGCCAAAAACACACACTTGCCATTTGCAGGATTCAAACCCCTATCTGACTATGTTATGACACTCGAGACGGACACATTAGCAGAGCACACTATTCACATTACTGGGACGTTTCCCTTCTCTTGCTGTACTTATAGGGTGCTGACATCATCAGTGTTTAGAAAGGGGAATGTGCATCCTGTAGCCTGTTCTCCTAGTTGCCAAAAGGGACATTTCCCTCACACACACTAACCCCCCTCAGCCAAAAACACACACTTGCCATTTGCAGGATTCAAACCCCTATCTGACTATGTTATGACACTTGAAACAGATGCATTAGCAGAGAACGCTATTCGCATTACTGGGAGGTGTTCCTTCTCTTGCTGTACTTATAGGGTGCTGACATCATCAGTGTTTAGAAAGGGGAATGTGCATCCTGTAGTCTGTTCTCCTAGTTGCCAAAAGGGACATTTCCCTCACACACAACTACCCACCTCAACCAAACACACACACTTGCCGGATTCAAACCCCTATCTAACTATGTTATGACACTCAAGACGGACGTATTAGCGCAGTATGCTATTTGCATTACTGAGAGGTTTTCCTTCTCTTGCTTTACTTATAGGGTGCTGACATCATCAGTGTTTAGAAAGGGAAATGTACATCCTGTAGTCTGTTCTCCTAGTTGCCAAATGGGACCTTTCTTTCACACACAATTGTACACACACTAACCCCCCTCAGCCAAACACACACACTTGCAGGATTCAAACCCCTACCTAAGTATGTTATGACACTTGAGACGGACGCATTAGCTGAGCGTGTTATTCACATTACTGGGAGGTTTCTCTTCTCCTGCTATACTTATAGAGTGCTGACATCATCAGTGTTTAGAAAGGGGAATGTGCATCCTGTAGTCTGTTCTCCTAGTTGCCAAAAGGGACATTTCTCTCACACACACTAACCCCCCTCAGCCAAACACACACACTTACCATTTGTAGGATTCAAACCCCTACTTAACTATGTTACGATACTTGAGACGGACGCATTAGCAGAATGCGCTATTCGCATTACTGGGAGGTTTTTCTTCTCCTGCTATACTATAGACTGCTGACATCATCAGTGTTTAGAAAGGGGAATGTGCATCCTGTAGTCTTTTCTCCTAGTTGCCTAAAAGGACATTTCCCTCGCACACACACTAACCCCCCCCCTCTTCCAAACACACACACTTGCCATTTGCAGGATTCAAACCCCTACCTCACTATGCTATGACACTTGAGACGGACACATTAGTGGAGCGCGCTATTTGCATTACTGGGAAGTTTCCCTTCTCCTGCTATACTTATAGAGTGCTGACATCATCTGTGTTTAGAAAGGGGAATGTGCATCCTGTAGTGTGTTTTCCCAGTTGCCAAAAGGGACATTTTTCTCCCACAGACTTGCACACACACCAACCCCACTCACACACACTAAGCATTTGCAGGATTCAAACCCCTACCTACCTATGGTATGACACTTGAGACAGACGCACTAGCGGAGCGCGCTATTTGCATTATTGAGAGGTTTCTTTTCTCCTGCTGTACTTATAGGGTGCTGACATCATCGGTGTTTAGAAAGGGGAATGTGCATCCTGTGGGGAGGCAGTCGCCAAGCATACTCTGGCTAAGCTGTCATTCCCTAGGGCAAACAGCCTAGTGTTGACCTCTACACCCATATGTCTAATTGACAAATGCACATTATTTGTTGCTGATAGACTGTTTGCACGTCTTTATTGCCATAGCATTCCCTGTTTGTATGAACAACTTGTGTATCTGTGGAAGATGTTTGCATATGGGAGGAATCCACTATATCACGTATGTCTCTGTAGTCATTTAACTGTGTGCACTGGGCAGACTGCTGTAATGTGGTTGGTTCCTGGAATCTTCTTCTTCTTCTTTCGGCTTTTCCCGGTTAGGGGTCGCCACAGCGGATCACCTTGTCCGCACATTGAATGGCAGTGGAGTTTTATGGTGTCGAGTTGCCAGCCCGGCGCCCAACCTTCCACAGAAGGCACACTCACATGCACACCTAGGGCCAATTTAGAGTGTCCAATCCACCTGCAGCATGTCTTTTGGGATGTGGGAGGAAACCGGAGCACCCGGAGGAAACCCACGCGACCACAGGGAGGACATGCAGACTCCACACAGAAGGCACCCCAGCCAGTGGTTGGTTCCTGGAATAACACGTAAAAATACCAGATATGTGTGGCCAACTGCTAAACTGAGATTTGGCCTAAGTGTGTGAGCATGCCCAGTTCAGCCTTCCCATGGCATGTTGTCTGACATATGTCTCATTTATCAAAGTGTGTGAGCATGCCCAGTGTGAGCATTCCATGTGTTGAACTCTGCAGCCCACCACATTTGTGGATGAGTGTGAACTTCAACAAATATCTCCCATTTATGGTTGTGTGTTGTGTGTCATGTTGTGTAGTTACTGTACAACTGCTTTGTGTGTGAACAAAACAGGATTATACTGTGCCTGCAGGGTTTGCATGGGATACTTTGCATACAGTTGTCAACATCCTTTCACACTGACCTAACACTGTAGTACTGTATAGTGTACTGGTTCAGTACTTTGACTGTGGTGGACAGTATCCTGGGCTTTAGTGCTATCACTGCTTTACATTTCCATAGTGAGCACAACAGCCTGGTTAGGGGCCAGTTGTGTACATCTGACCATGTTGCATTATGTTCAGATATGAACTACTTAAACCAGGCTTGTCCAACATTGGTAGTGTATTCCACAACATAGGTGTACATTTGCAAACACTAGCGATGTGCCCTAGTCCATTTCTAATGCTAGTCGGAGAGTGTGTTTGTCCTTGACACACATTGTAAGTGGAGTTTGCCATGACATATGTCATGGTTAGTATACTGTGCCTCTGTCTACCTGTGACATGACAGTGATACCCAGGATAAAGCTACCATCTCCTATCCACTCATCAAGATTCCTATTGAGGAAAATCGATAAGTGACTCTATGGGTAGCCTGTACTGGGAGTTTACTCATGGGTGGGGGTGGCTTCTGTGTTATGGATCATGCAGTACAGCTTGTCCTATGTAAGTCAGTGCTGGGGTTCAGGTCTCTCATGTGCATAGCTCACTGCCATTCAGATTGTACAAGGTGCAGCATGTTTATTGATACCAGCAACACAGGCAACACATGGCATCTGTGCAAGCTCTTTGATACTCCTGGTGAGGTACTGTTGGGGACTTTACGGTTGATGGAGGTGTCTGCTGAGGTACATCCCACAGGGGCTATTGTAGTCAATTGTAATGCTGATGAAGGATGACTGCAGAGCCACAATGACCTCCCTTATCTAGATCTGACAACCTTCATGATTAGGTGGGTATATGGTATGTTTCTGTAAACACTACAGCACATGTTTGTCCAATGCAGGATATCTATCACCTTGTGTCCCCAGGTCTCTCATTACATGTTAAGTACGTAATGGGTTAACACCTATGTGGTAATTGGTGGGCACTTACTGTATATCCACGGGGGTTGACTATACACTTTTCTGCAATTAGCTTGCTGACATGGCTATGGCACCAGTTGTCTGTTTCTATGTGGCCCTTTTGTGGGATGCTTGTGTCAGCTGGTGGATCATATATGGTGAGCAGTTTGTAGTCCTCTGCAAACATGTTCAGACACAGTCCTTCCATGTTGGCCTGTACCTATGGGACATATATACCAGACGAGGGAGATCCCAGGACCAAACCTTGTGGGATGCCAGTTATATCTGGTTTGTAGTCTAACATGGCTGCAGCATGTCTGACGATGTCTGTTCTGTCCTTGGTCTGGTTTGCAACCCCTCTGCTGACATAGGGATTTATATTTAAGCTGGTGAGCTTATCTATAATGAACACGTAGGGTATTGTATAGAAGCCTTTGCAAGGTCCAGCTACGCTGTGTGGATCACATTGCCCTCATCAATGACCTTAATGACTGTTTCAATTGAGTCAAACATGTTTAGGGGCAGGATCTGCACTTAAGAAAGCCACACTGGGTAGGGTCCGGTGTCAGTAGGTCCCCAATATCTTTATGTCTGCGGTACATGCTGATCCTTTCCATAGCTGTGCAGACCGAGCTTCTCAGGATTCTGGGGTGGTAGTTTTCAGTATCCATTCAGGCAACACCTTTGTTGAGAAGGACCACTGTTGTTGTACACTGCTCTTTGGGTACATATCCTGTGGTAAGGCTGACATTGAGCAGTAGTGTGATTTGACATTCCATTCGTCTTGGAGTCCATGTTGGACTCAGCCCAGGACACCATCTCATACCATTGCTGCTGTGTGTTTTGCTTTGTAGATGCTGGCTGTTACCTCAGCATCTGCAATGTCAGGAGGCCAGCAGTCTGCTGGCATAGATATTTTGCATTCTGGGGGGGGGGGGGTTTGCACTGCACCTGTCAGGATTTATGTTGGCAATATGTGCGTGTGTTTGGTATGTTGTTTGTGATATTTGTGTGATTCAGGGCATATCTGTGAATTCCCAACACGGTTCCTACCATCAGTTGTGAAAGCCTTGGGATTATCCTTAGTGTCCTGTACAATTTGTATCTTCATATGTTCATAGGCTCATACTAGGCTATCCAGCCTAGGGCATTTGTTAGCCTAGCCAGAGTGTGTGTGGCTTTTGCCACCCCTTGCTATGTGAATATTATGGCCATTTATGATTTGCTTTGTTGTGCCTCTGTCTGGACATGACACAGTGAAGACCCTCAGTGTAACTCTACAATCATCCATCCACTTGGCAAGATTCCTGTTGAAGAGTGTCAGTGAGGGGCTCTGCCTAACATGGAGTGGGATTCTGGTCCAGGGTGTGAGGAGCCTCTGGATTATGTATCTGTCCCTCCAGCACATCCTATTTCATTATTTGTTGAGGTTGACATCTCTCACTCTCACAGCTCCGATGGCTTTGAGTTTTCTGGGGTGGAGCATGTCCATTACTCCTGTGTTGGGCATGGCCTTGTACAACAGGCATGCAATGCCTCTGTGTAGGCAGTATGTGACTGCATTCAGCTGGGGTGTCTACAGCCAGGCAGCATATGACATATATTTGAGACCCTTTATCCTCTTGGTGAGGTACCTTTGAGGTCTTTCTAACTGCTGCAGGTGTCAGGTAAGGTACATCCCATATGAGGCATTGTACTAGGTTATGGGTGTGATAAGAGAACAGTATAGGGGCACAATGACCTCTGTTGACATAGATGTGAATCCTTTCATGATACGGTGTCCATTGTAGACAGTCTTCCTAGCCACATTGGCAATGTGAGTGTCACATAACAGGTTACTGTCCACTTGTGTCCCTAGGTCCCTGATTACTCCTTCCAAACATAATGGTTTACCACCTATGTGGTAATTTGTGGTACCTTGTTTGGTATTTGGTGGGACATTCATACTGTCCAGTGTCTTCAGGATGGCTGGGTGGGGTTCCTGTGTGTGAGAGTGTGGTCTGTAGCATGCTACAGACTGTACAGCAGTCTTGCCTACAGTTAGTTGCACATGGGTGGACTCCAATGCTTTGTGCATTATCAGTTACCTGGACGTATGGGTGTCTGTGCTGAATATGGATACTCACCCTCCTTTTATGTTTTGTTCCAGGTTTTGGGGCCATGACACATGATATGTGGTATAACCTGGTAGTGCTGGTGTGCTGTCAGGAGGCTTGCAGCAGGTTTCTGTCACTGCACAGACATCGATGTTCTCCATACTGGGAATGGCCTCGGGAGCATGCATATTGGGGTTTACACATCTGGCATTGGTCAGCATTACCCTTATGTTTCTTTCCACCTATGTTTTCTAGGGTGGTGGGTTAGTCTTTTCAGCCTTGCCTACAAAAGGCTCTATGGAGGTGGCAAAAGCCTTATCCAATATCCAGACGCCCAGGGGTAACAGGTGCAAGCCATCCCAGGAACAGCAGCATGGCTTGTCAAGCATGACATCCCAAGCAGACAGACATTGGATCCCCTTGGAATGACAAAAGTAAGTGTGCCACTTGCTATGACTGATCATTCTGTGTTTGTACTGTGGCATTATTCTTGGTAAGGGTAGGATGCTGCAAACGGTGAGTGTCATACCAGCCTGGACTACATAATCAGAGAGCTCATTTATGTCTCTTTTCATGTAGTCTAGGGAGGTACATCTCAGGTCATTCACACCAGCATGGACTATGACTGCATCTTATTTCTACTTGCTTTGGGGTGACCTGCATACTTGTGTTATGTGGCGTATTGTGGCAGCCTACAGGCAGCTTACTGTACCCTTTCCCTTGTTCAGTCTGGTGTGCGGGACAGCAGTGTGTCTCGCTATGGAGTCACCTATTACAACTGTATCAGGCATGTTGTTTCTCCTTCTGGCCTGTGACTGTTTGGCACACCAGCTTTGTGTACTATGTGTTGCATGTGCTATGTTTGAAAGTTGTTTGATTGGGTGTCTGCTTTAGAGGCCTCTGTTGGTGTGCTGTGTTTGTAATTTGTGCCTCCGGGAATGTTTTTCTGTGTTTATGTCTTTGGTTTGCAGTTGTGATAGGTCTATGTGGGACTGTGTTTGTGGTGTGTGTGTGGTTACCTTCTCCTCCTGACTAGTTTTGGGAGTACTGAGTTGAGGGAGCTCAGCCTCCAGTTTGGATAGATAGTTGCATCTCTCACATATATTTGTATTTCTTGGGGGGAGTTGGGGGTTGTCTGTGTACTTGGGGCAGGTGTAACATTGCCTCAAGATTCACAGATTCAACTTGTGGCTGGCCTTAGTGGATTGTATGTATGGACATATTTTATTGCCATACTACTGATCAGTGATTACTTCAATGTTTATGTTTGCTCTATCATGTAGTAGCTTCCTCATTCTCTTGCATGGTTTGGTTATGGCTGGTGTCCACCATGCCAGATGCCTGCGTGTATGGCATTGTGTCTTGTTTTAATTTAGGATTGCATAATCCAAGCATTCCTGGCAGTGTTCATGGAATGGCTGTATTACAGGTTCTGAGGTGTGGCCCATATTTTGCACCTGCACAGGACCTTTAATGGATTCCACATCAGTTTGGAGGAGTGCAAATATTGCTTTACACATGTTTCCCACTGTGGTTTTCTTGCCAGGGACTGTGGTCAGGATTTGTATATCCAGTGTGATTACTCTATGGTCTGGTTTTACCAGTGAGCAATACACTTCTTGTCTTGCCATCCAGTACCCATGTTGCTGATTATCACATCCAGTATGCTTACCCCTCTTGTGGGAGTGGTATGTTGTTCCTGGGCATTTTGGTTTATGGATTCTATGAACTTTTGTCCTACAGTGTTGGAGCTAGTATAATGCTCCCAGTCTATGTCTGGGTATTTTCAGTCACCCAATATAATGTGGTTTGGAGGACTTGATATATTCATGTATTCCAGCATAGGCCAGGTGCAGTTCCTGGTGTTGGGACAGTAGTCTGTAGCAGGCTATAAACTGGGGAGCAGTTTTAGCCACTGTTACTTGACCATGGCTAGTCCATGCTGCTTCTTGTTGTGGTACCAACATGGGGGTGTGGTTATCCTTGACAATTATTGCTAGTCACCCTCCTTTTGTAGCTTGTTCCATGTTTTGAGGCTGTACAGCACAGTACGAGGTGTAACCTGGTAGTGTTAGGGTGCTGTTGTGAGCCTTGACTCAGTTTTCTGTTACAGCACAGATATCAACATTCTCCATACTGGGTGAGTTTAGACTGCATTCATCTTGCTGTTTCAACTTATCCCTTATCTTATTCTTATCCCTTCTGATACCTATGGAGGTAGGTTTGTGTTTTGAGCATTACCTATTCAGGGCACACTGTGGGTAACAACAGCCTTTGCCAGTATCCATACGGCCTGCACTGATAGGTGCACGCCAGTCCTAGCAGGTGGAGCATCATGTCATGCTCAGCATGTCATCCCAGGCTGGCACATATTGGATCCCCTTTGACTAACTGCGATACTTCAGTCAATTATTGCACTTGATCATCTCATTGTCATATTGTGGCATGATGCTTGATGAGGGTAGGATGTTAGTCAGGGTCCTCAGGTGTGCATATAGTACATGGTGTTACATTACTTAACACATGGCATTCATGCCTCAGGTGGTGCTGCAGGGCTGCCTCTGTCGGATGCACATATTACACTCCCTGTACATGTTTGTGAGCAGGTCATGTCATTTTAGGCATCCCTGTTATTATCTGAGTGAGTCAGAGGGGGTATCATTCCCAGGGTTCCTACTGAGCCAGTGTATGTGCTATCCGTTGCCTCTTTGCCAAGGCCAGGGCATACTGGGCACGCCTCCTTCTGCCTACTGGGGCAGGCTCAGGTTGTTCCTCCTCCGAGTCACGTTCTGCCTGTGATGGCCTTGGCAATGGTGGGGGGCTGTTTGGCCCGGCCCTATGTTGGTCCTGCTGCAGCTGTTTTCGCAAGATCATATTATGTAGCATAGCACATACCATGACAATTTGGGTACATGTAGTTGGTGTGTACTGCAATGCTCCACCAAATGTGTCCAGACACCGGAACCATGACTTGAGTAGCCCAAACACACACTCTATTACATTACGTGTTTGTGCATGTGTCTCATTATGGCATTACTGTTCAGGTGTGTATGCATTTCTGATGGGTGTCATCAGCCACAGCTCCAGTGCATAACCTGCATCTCCCACTAGGTGTCCGTGTGGGATGTCCCCATTGGCAAATGTCTGGTACAGCTGTGTCAAATGCCAGATGTGGGAATCAAGGTAGCTACCAGGGCAGCCAGCACACACATTCATTATTATGCCCTGGGCATCACACACGACCTGGCAGTTGATGGAGGGAAGCCCTTGCGGTTAATGTATGTCCTACCCCGCTCACCGACTGGTGCTTTGATGCATATGTGCGTGCAGTCTATTGCACCCACTACCTCAGGGTATTCCGCTATTTGCTGGAAGAGACGCATATTGCTGGCCAATACCTCACGGGCATTGGGGAAATATACATGATCACCGACATGTGCTGACATGGCATCCTGGAACTGGTGCAGTACCCTGGAGGCTGATGCCTGTGAGATCCCCATCATATCACCAGTTGGTCTCTGGAAGGTACCTGTTGCTAGTATTCTTAGGCCAACACATACCTTGGTTTCCACTGGGATGGGTTCCCTTCTGTTGGTTCTGTGTGTGAGGCGTGGCCTGCACAGTTCCACTATTTGCTGCAGGAGGTCTCTGTCCACTCTATAGTGCTCTACTATCTCCAGCTCATGTAACCCATGGTAGGTGACCCTGGGCCTGTACACTCTTCTCCGTCTCCTCACTGTGGGTTGTCTGGCACCATCTGCATTGTCACCACCCTCAGCAAGTCGCATATGTCTCATTATGACAGCTATGGCAGCCCCTAACATTTCTGCTCTGAGTTCAGCTTTTTCAGTTTTCACTTCTAATAGCTTACTCCTGTCTTGCAGTGTCTCTTGAGAGAAACATCTTGCACAGCTGTTTGCATATTTTTAAGTGTTGGGCTGAGCTACTATTCTGCCTGTGTAATTGCCTGCTTCTAATTGTTTTCACCTGCTAGCTCCAGCAGTATTCCCTGGTAGCTTCCTACTAATTATGTTGCTTCCTTTTTCCTTTCTGTTTCCTCAGGGGAGAGCAGCGTGTATACCAGCAGAAACACGCTCACAGTGGCTTACACGCGTGCACACATGCTTACACAGCTCAGAATCATCTTATTCGAGTTAAAACGCGTGCACACCAACTCAAACAGTGTTACAGCTCTGCCAACAGGCTTCTACATGCTGAGTCTGCCCTACCCGCGTGCACACCCGCGCAAACAGTGTTAAACAGCTACCAACACACTCCCACATGCTCAGTCTGCCTTACACGCATGCACACTGTCTTACTCGCGCTTCATGGCACGCCCAGCAAGAAACTTTGTTGTAGGCAACAGTGTACACCTTTCATTTCTTGACTTCCTCATGCTTATCTAGTGGCACACCTCTTTCAATGATATCTGTCTGACATCCGTCATGTAACTCTGACCTCCAATGAACTGCATTTCTTTCCACCATTCCCCCCTGTGATGTCACCTATCTCCTACTCTGTTCCTCCCCCTTCTGTAACTCTTACACTACTCAGAATGTGCTCATTTGCTATGTGACAGTGAAATTCAGTATCCTAACACTCATTTGCATCAGATTGCCTACTAATGCTTAGTTACATCTCTTAGACTCAGCTTCCCCCCTTAGCAACCACTACACGGTGGCCATGTTGTTTTTGGTCTGCTGGTCCCTGCATTGAAATTCCATGTATTGCATAAAACCCACATTTGTGGGTTTATAACCTTCGTTTTTATGTTTTATACAGTGCAGCCTGTTTGCGAGGGGCTGCGCTGGGTTTACACATCGGCGATCGCCGAAAAAAAAAAATTATATTTTTAATATTTTTGCATCAGGTTACCTTGCCAATGGCCACATATTTGGCCATTGGCATGCTGCCTGTCACATATGCACCCTTTATTTGGAGCTGACATGGCTCCATTGCGGTTTTTGCAGAAACGTACTCAGTTGTCAACTGAGTACATTTCTGCAGCTAAAATGGCTCTTACACGGGCTGTTCTGGGCTTCCTGGATCGCTAATCATCCTCATTTGCATGCTATTTGGCTGCAAGTGAGGTGATTAGCTTATCCACGCCCACTCCGTGTAAGAGACGTTTTAGCTTGTCTCTTACACGGACTTTGGGCTGTTCCTGGATCGCGAAGGCTGCATGGAGTCTTACACTACTCCTAGACTCCATGCAAGCCTTCGTGAATCTGGCCCATAGATTCAGTGCATACCAAGATTATATATTCCTGCTCTGAAGGAGAGCTGGGCCTCTTTGAAATTGATTACATGTATAGATCTGCAATTGTGGGACTCCATACATATCTGCTGACCTCACAAGACCCAAATGTAGTGAGCATTTTGAAACATGACTAGAATAAATCTAAGATGACTTTCCTGCTTTCCTTCTAGCAGAAGCGTATCGCCACCAAGCAGGAATGGAAATCAAACCACGAGTAGATAAAAAACAGGCAGCAACTGAATGTGCCAAAAAACAAAAGAAAGAATATAAGGTGAAGGACCAGATGAGAAGGCAAGAAGTGTGGAAAATGCATAAATATAGCTGCAAGTATAGAAAACTTCTGGAAGAAGATAGTGGGCTAAGTACACATTGGTTTACAAAGTCCATTGAACATGTGGGAGAAACAGAAAAATGTAGGTTTTGTAAAACAGAATTGGAAACAGTGCACACATTGTTGCTGGTTGTGGCATGCTAACGGCAGAAGAACTGTATACTGAAAGGCATATTAATGTGGCTAGACTGTTGCACTGGGGATTATGCAAACATTGTGGTACTGAAGTGGCTGAAAAACACTGAAAACATGAGTCACAAAGCATCATAGAAAATGATGATGTCTACATCATGTGGGACCATCCATTACCACCAGTTCAAAAGATAGATGCTAGAAAACTGGATATAGTGGTCCATGAAAAGAAGACAACTTTAACATTGATCATTGAAATCACCAAACTCAGTAACTACAGTGTTGTGCATACAGAGAGACACAAAGTTATAAAATATCAGGATTTGCAGCCAGAAATGAGAGCAATGCGGAAGAAAGATACCCAGACAGTTCCAATAGTAGTTGGAGCAATGGATCTTATTAAAAAGAATTTACAATAATATTTAGATATGCTACCAATACGTGTAACTCCATACAAACTGCAGAAGGAGTCATTACTGGGCACATTGTGGGTGCTGCAAAGAGTACTTTTGGCTGACATCAAAAATTGAAACTACTGATTTCATGAACTTTAATCGTACTTTGACTTAGGAATGGGGTTCATTCCCATCATGGTATTGGAAACCCAAAAGACTTGCAGAAATTTAAAAAAGCCAGACATCTCACATATCCACTTAAACAGCATGTTTATAAAACAGCACACACCCTTTCCAAGCTTAAGCCAGAAATGTTCATTACTACCCTATTATCTATTGATTGGTTCTTCCTAAAATCCTCCTTTTAAATGATGCTGTAAATAAATTCAATACAACTATCCTGAATATCCTAAATAGCCTTTCATATCCTAGAAGGAAGAGACAAAAACAAGTAATGCAATTTGGTTGTCCAAAAAAGATTAGCATATTAATGCAAGGCAGAGAGGAACCATGGAAAGAATCTCAAAAATATAAAACACCACAATATTTTTAAGACTTCAGAATACTTCACAATCATACTAAAAAGCAAATTAGTGAAGAAAAAAATATGCCATAACTTGCTTACTAATAGTAAACACAACTCTAAAACATTCTGGACACCATTAAAGAAATCTTGTATCCCAGCCATAAATGCAGTCCTAACCCATATCTCAATGACTCATCATTCAAAACTACAATACAATTCAATTCTTATTCCATAGATAGTACAGCATCACTAACCAAGGATTCCCCAACATCTAATCCTAATCCTGCCCATCAGCTGTGTAACACCACATCCACTTTCACTGTCAAATCTTGACCATATCCTATATAAAACTACTCTTAAATTCAAACCATGCTCTACTTCAGCTGATGACCTTCCAAGGGCATACCTTAAAATTGCCATCAGTAGCATTGCCTACTCTGTAACAATCCTTAAAAGTAGGTCATTCTAGGAATTCCATGTTCCCTTTCTCTGGAAAAATTAACACAATATTCCTTTGCACAAATGAGGAAATTCAATAGACATTATTAAATTTAGAACTATAGCAATTTTATTCCCCCTCTCCAAAATACTTAAAAAATGAATTTAAAACCAATTGCTAAACTATATCCTGCAGGATGAACTCCTATCCCCCACACAACATTTCTTCCATCCTTCCCATAGTACTACCATGGGAATGATAATCTATATAGATACTGTCAGAAAGGCTAGAAATAATGGCAAAGCAATTTCCTCCTTATTTCTAGATTTGTTCAAACCCTTCAGCACAATTTGTCACAGCAAACTTCTGCTTCAAAGGACCTCATTAAGTATCTCTCAGCCCACCCTGCTATCATTCAGAAGCTACTTATCCAATAGGTATTGGTCAGTAAAATAGCACTCCACCCTCTCTCCATACCTCCTAGTCACTACAGTTGCACCACAAGGCTCTGGCCTTGATCCCCTCCTCTTTAACAGTCTCACCATCACCCTATACATATCCAAAGAACAGGCCTCCCTAATACAGTGCACAGATGACTCCACACTCATTTAAACATCTGACAATGAGGCACACCCCCAAATAATTACTCAGGAAGCTTTAAAATGAACTGAAACATGGCTTTGTAACTCGCAACTCATGCTCAAGCCTAAAAAAATAACTACTACTTTTTCCCCAAATCCCTCTCCCATGAAAAAAACAAAAAACAAAATAGAAAGTCCTGTCTCTTGATAATACAAGCATTGAAGTCACTTCTCATGGCAACTTATTAGGGATAGTAGTAAATGATAATCTTAGGACCTACATATAAAAAATTGCATAAGAATAACTCATCAAAAACTAGGGATGTTTTATAGAGCCCAAACCTTTCTCACAGATACAACTAAAGCTACACTTTCAACTATGTATCTTCTCCCACAGGACTTTATGGCACTTCCACCCTTACTAACCTTCAGTAATTGCAAAAATCAAAACTTGAACAATGTTATAACAAAGTTGTTCAATTTGCAGCAAATACCCCTTTCAGAACCCACAACTGTATAGCATTAAAAACCCTAAATTGGATAGAACTACCATCAACTGACATATACACAGCTTCTTACAACCTATAAAAATATCTAGACCCTATGTGCTTGTCCAGCACTAAATAATATTCTACACAACTATGTGCTTGTCCAGCACTAAAAAATATTCTACACAACTATGTTCCTAGTTAGTCATTACAATCCATTGACCAAAAAATCCAGTCTGTCCACAAATCTATCAAATCTTCTGGGCATTGACTGTACTAGTACCAAGTTGCTAATTTCTATCTATCAGGCCAGTACCCTTCCTCCCATCCTTCAAAACCATTCTGAAAGACTTCCTAGACAAAAGCTGGTTCTGTTTTGCTTGACACCAGGATAAATGATATCCCTAAATGTGAACAATTACCTATTCATACCTTACACCTGTTTACTCTCCCTTGTTCACACACTTCCTTACTTCTATCATTTTCTCTCACCTGGCTTTCTCTCTAAATATACCATAAGCCTGCTTTCCTCTCACTTCATATTGCAATTCCTGTTTGCATTTACTAATTTCTCTATAAACTGGCTAAAATTTCTCTAAATATTAAATCATTGCTGTATAACTTGTATCTATTCTTAAGCAATGTTTTCATATTATGTCTAATTTGCTCTAATTATTTAAATTATATTTGTATTTTGTATTATTTAATGTATTGCTCTTAAAATGTTTTGTAATACTTTGGAGTTTTTTTCCCCAGATCCTGCTAAAAATGGGGTCCAACTTTCCCAGTAATCAAATGTGAACAATAAATGAATAAAACATGGGCAGGATTCACGATGGCTTGCATGGAGTCTAAGAGTCGTGTAAGACTCCATGCAGCCATAGCGATCCAGGAACAGCCCGAAATACTGTGTAAGAGACCAGCTAAAATGTCTCTTACATGGGCAGGGCGTGGATATGCTAATTACCTCACTTGCAGCCGAAAGGCATGCAAATGAGGTAGATTAGTGATCCACAAAGCTGAAACCAGCCCATGTAAGAGTCGTGTTAGGTGCAGAAATGTACTCAGTTGACAACTGAGTACATTTCTTCAAATAACACAATGGAGCCATGTCAGCTCCAAATAAAGTATGCATATGTGTCAGGCAGCATGCCAATGGCCAAATATGTGGCCATTGGCACGGTAACCCGATGCAAACATGAAATAAAATATTTTTTTTTTTTCGGCGATCGGCGAGGTTTAAATCCAGCGCAGCCCCCCGCAAACGGGCTGCGCTATATAAAACATAAAAATAAAGGTTTGAAACCCACAAATGTGGGTTTTATGCAATGCATAGATTTACAATGCAGGGACTAGCAGACTGAAAACAACATGGCCACCGTTTAGTGGTTGCTAAGGGGGGAAGCTGAGTGTAAGACACGTAACTAAGCATTAGTAGGCAATCCTATGTAAATGAGTGGTAGGATAGTGAATGTCACTGTCACATAGCAAATGAGCACATTCAGTGTAGTGTAAGAGTTAGATAAGGGGGAGTAACAGAGTAGGAGATAGGTGACATCACAGGGGGGAATGTTAGAAAGAAATCAAGCTCATTGGAGCAAAGTGGTATGTGAAAGATGTCAGTCACACAGCATAGAAAGAGGAGTGTCAACAGATAAGCATGGAAAAGTCAAGAAATGGAAGGTGTACACTGTGGCTAACACAAAAGTTTCTTGCTGTGCATGCATGCGCGCGTGTGCACGCTGGGAGGCGCGAGTAAGACAGAGTGCGCGTGTGTAAGGCAGAGTAAGCATGTAGGAGCCTGTTTAAAGATCTGTAAACCTGTTTGCGCTGGTGTGCGCGTGTTTTAACCTGAATAAGCAGATTCTAGCCTGTGTAAGCATGTGTGCACGTGTGGTAGCCACTGTGAGCGTGTTTTCGCAGGTATGCGCACTGCACCCCCTGAGGAAACAGAGAGGAAAAAGGAAGCAGAAGAAATAGTAGGAAGCTAGCAGGGAATACCGGTAGAGCTAGCAGGTGAAAACAATTAGAAGCAGGCAATTACACAGGCAGAATACTAGCCTAGCACAGCACTTAAAACACTGCAAACAGCATTGCAGTATGTTTCTCTCAAGAGACACTGCAAGACAGGAGTAAGCTATTAGAAGTGAAAACTGAAAAAGCTGCACTCAGAACAAACATGCTAGGGGCTGCCATAGCTGTTATAAGGAGACATAGGAGACTTGCTGAGGGTGGTGACAATGCAAATGCTGCCAGACAACCCACAGTGAGGAGACAGAGAAGAGTGTACAGGCCCAGGGTCACTATCAGGGGTTACATGAGCTGGAGATAGTGGAGCGCTATAGAGTGGACAGAGACCTCCTGCAGCAAATTGTTGAGCTGTGCAGGCCACACCTCACACACAGAACCAACAGAGGGGAACCCATCCCAGTGGAAACCAAGGTATGTGTTGGCCTAAGAATACTAGCAACAGGTACCTTCCAGAGACCAACTGGTGATATGATGGGGATCTCACAGGCATCTGCATCCAGGGTACTGCACCAGTTCCTGGATGCCATGTCGGCACATGTCGGAGATCATGTATATTTCCCCAATTCTCATGAGGCATTGGCCAGCAATATGCGACTCTTCCAGCAAATAGCAGAATACCCTGAGGTAGTGGGTGCAATAGACTGCACTCATATACGCATCAAGGCACCAGCTGGTGAGCGGGGTAGGGCCTACATCAACCGCAAGGGCTTCCCCTCCATCAACTGCCAGGTCGTGTGTGATGCCCCGGGCATAATAACGAATGTGTGTGTTGGCTGCCCTGGAAACTACCATAATTCCCATATCTGGCATCTGACGCAGTTGTACCAGACATTTGCCAATGGGGACATCCCACATGGTCACTTAGTGGGGGATGCTGGATATGCACTGGAGCCGTGGCTGATGACACCCATTAGAAATGCACACACACCTGAACAAGAACGCCATAATGAGGCACATACGCAAACACGAAATGTAATAGAGCGTGTGTTTGGGCTGCTCAAGTCATGGTTCCGGTGCCTGGACACATCTGCTGGAACCTTGCAGTACTCACCAACTACATGTACCCAAATTGTCATGGTATGTGCTATGCTGCATAATATGATTCTGCGAAAACAGCTGCAGCAGGACCAGCATAGGGCCGGGACAAACAGCCCCCCACCATTGCCAAGGCCATCACAGGCAGAGTGTGACTCATTGAGTCACCTGAGCCTGCCCCAGTAGGCAGAAGGAGGCATGCCCAGTATGCCCTGGCCTTGGCAAAGAGGCAAAGCATAGCACATACACTGGCTCAGTAGGAACCCTGGGAATGATACCCCTCTCTGACTCACTCATATAGTAACAGGGACGCCTAACATGACACAACCTGCTTTCAAACATGTACAGGGAGTGTAGTATGTGCATCCGACATAGGCAGCCCTGCAGCAACACCTGAGGTATGATTGCCATGTGTTAAGCAATGCAACACCATCTAGTATATGCAAACATGATGACCCTGCCTAACATCTCACCCTCACCAAGCATGATGCCACACTATGAAGATAACAAGATCAAGTACAATAATTGGCTGAAGTATTGCTGTTAGCAAAGGGGAACAAATGGCTGACAGCCTGGGATGACATGCCGAGCAAGACATGATGCTCCACCTGCTAGGGATGGTACGCACCCAGCACACCTGGCTGTGTGGATACTGGCAAAGGCTGTTGTCACCCCCACTGTGCCTTGAATAGGTAAGGCTGGAAACACAAACCCACCACCATAGGTAGCACAAGGGATAACAACCTGGACGTAATGCTACCCAATGCCAGAAGTCTAAACTGCAAGGTTCATGCAGACCAAACCCACCTCAGCATGGAAAATGGTAATATCTGTTCTATAACAGAAACCTGGGTCAAGGCCCAGAAGAGCACCCTAATACTACCAGGTTATGCCTTATACCATGCTCTACAGCCCCAAAACATGGAACAAACTACAATAGGAGTGTGGCTATCAGTAATTGTCAAGGATAACCACACCCCCAGGTTGGTACCACAGCAAGAAGCAGCATGGACTATCCACGGGCAAGTAACAGTGGCTCAAACTGCGTCCCTGTTTTCAGCCTGCTACAGACCACCCTCACAAACCCAGGAACCCCAGCCAGCCTTCCTGAAGACACTGAAGAGTATGAATGTCTCACCAAATACCAAACAAGGCACACACAAAGTATGACATAGGTGGTAATCCATTATGTATGGAAGAAGTAATCAGGGACCTAGGGACACAAGTGGATGGTAACCCGTCATGTGACACTCACATTGCCAAGGTGGCCAGGAAGACCTGCTATATTGCCCACCTTAATATGAAAGGATGCACATGCAGATCAAGAGAGGTCACTGTGCCCCCATACTCTTCCCTTATCAGGCCCATACTTGAGAACAATGCCCCAGTTTGGATGTACCTTATCTGACATCTGCAGCAGTTAGAAAGACCCCAAATGTACCTCACCAAGAGGATAAAGGGTCCAAACATTTGTCATCTGCTGCCTGGCTGAAGAAACTACAGCCCAATTCACATGCATACTGCCCAGTCAGAGGCGATGTATGCCTGATGTACAAGGCCATGTCCAATCCAGAATGAATGGACATGATCCACTGCAGAAACTCCAAATCCAGCAGAGACACCACAGTGAGATATCTGAACCTCCACACATAGATAAATAGGATGTGCTGGAGGGACAGATCCATAACCCAGAGGCTCCTTACACTCTAGAACAGAATCCCAGTCCATGATAGGCTGAGCTCCACACTCATACTCAACAAGAGAAATCCGGTCAAGTGCATGGGAGATAGTAGGTGTACACTGGGGGCCATCCCTGTGTCACATCTAGTAAAGTAAACCCTAAATGGGCATAATATGCACATTGCAAGGGGTGTCGAAAGCCATGCACAGTCTGTCTATGCTCAAACATGGCCAGGGCAGATAGCCTAGTATGAACCTATGACGATACAAATTGTGCAGGACACAAAGGATAATCACACAGCTGTCCTAACTGATGGTAGGAACCATGGTGATAATCCACAGATATGCTCTGCAGTACTCCAATATCACAAACAGTACACCAAACCCACACACATTGCCAACATCCAACCTAACAGATTCTTTGCAAACTCCCCACCAGCACCAAACTGCCAAATATCTATCCCAGCAGAGTGCTGGCCCCCTGACATTGCAGATGCTGAGGTAACAGCCAGCATCTACAAAGCAAACCACACAGCATCAATGGTACCAGATGGTGTCCTGGGTTGTGTCCAACAAGTACTGTAAGAAGAATGGAACACCAAATAGCACTACTGCGCACTCACAGTCTTACCACAGAATATGTACCCAAAGAGCAGTGTACAGCAACAGTGGTCCCTCACCACAAAGGTGGTGCCTGAATGGATACTGCAAACTATCACCCCTCAACCATGACTATCTTGGTTGGTAAAGTAATGGAGAGGATGATCATGGATCCCAGGAATAATGAGATTGGGTACCTACAGACATTGGACCCTTCCCAGTGTGGCTTTCATAGGGCAGATCCTGCCCTTTAAACATGTCTGACTCATGTGAAACACGCACCAAGGCCATTGATGAGGGGAATGTGGTTCACACAGCCTATCTGGACCTTGCTAAACCCTTCCATACAATACCCCAGTTGTTCAGTACAGATAAGCTCACCAGCCTAACTATAAACCCCTATCCAAGTAGATGGGTTGCAAACCAGCTCAAGGACTGAACTGACCTGGTCAGACATGCTGCATCCATGTCAGACTACAAACCAGGTACAACTGGCATCCCACAAGGCACGGTCCTGGGACCTCTCTTGTATGCTATATATGTCACATAGGTACAGGCCAACATGGAAGGACTCTGTCTGAACAGGTTCGCAGATGACTACAAACTGCCCACCATATCGGACCCTCCAGCTGACACAAGCATCCTACAAAAGGCACACATAGAAACAGACAAGTGGTGCCACAGCCATGTCAACAAGCGAAATGCAGAATAGTGTATAGTCATCCCCTGTGGAAACACAGTACGTGGCCACAAATTACCACATAGGTGTTAACCCATTAAGTACATCAGGAGCAATAAGATACCTGGGGACACAAGGTGACAGATATCCTGCATGTGACAACCATGTGTCTGTAGTGGTTACAGAAACATACCATATACCCACCTAATCATGAAGGTAAGCACACCTAGGTCAGGGTAGGTCATTGTGCCTCTCCAGTCATCCATCAGCAGCCTCACAATTGCGTACAATGGCCCTTGTGGGATGTACCTTAACAGACACCTGCATCAACTAGAAAGACCCCACAAATACCCCACCAGGAGGATCTCAGAGCTGTAACAGATGCCATGTGTTGCCTGATTAAACAAGCTGCAGCTCCACACAGTGCCATACCGCCTGGCTGGAGGTGATCTGTGCCTGATGTATAAAGCCATGACCAAGCTGGAATCAATGGACATTTGGCACCATGTAAAATCTGAATGCTGGTGACCTATGCAGATGATAGGCCTGAACCCCAGCACAGACATAAACAGGACATGCTGTACCGATTGGTCCATAACCCAGAAGCTCACTCCACTCATGACTAAACTGCCAGTACGGGTTATCCAGGGAGTCCCTCATTGACTGTCATCCAGAGGAATCATGATGACTGGATGGAAGATGGTAGGTGTACCCTGGATATCACCTGTATGTCACGGGTAGACAGAGGCACAGCACACTAACCTTGACATATGTCATGGCAAACACCAGTAAATATGTGTGTTGAAGGACAAACACTCTCTGACTAGCATTACAAATGGCCTAGGGCACATGGCCATTGTTTGTCACTGTACACACAAGTTGTGGAATACATGAACAATGTTGGACAATCTTGTTCTATGTTGTCCATATCTGAACAAAAAGCAACATGGTCATATCTGCACAACTGGCCCTCAACCAGTCTGGTGTGCTCACTATAAATATTACAAGCAGTGATAGGACTGAAACCGATGATACTGTCCACCACAGTGAAAGTACTGAACCAGTACACTATACGGCAATACACTGTTTGGTCAGTATGAAAGGATGTTGACAACTGTATGTAAACTATCCCATGGCAACCCTGCAGGCACATCATAATGCCTGTTAGGTTCAGACACAAAGCAGTTGGGCAGTAAGAACACAACCTGACATCCAACACTCAACTGTACATGTGAAATATAGATGAAGTCCACACACAAACACAAATGTGGTGGACCACAGATCCCAACATATGGAAAGTTCACACTGGGCATGCTCGCACACTTTGAGACGTGTCAGTCAAGAAGCCATATAAACTGTGAACTGGGCATGCTCACACACTTAGGCCATGTCACAGTTCAGCAGTTGCACACACATATCTGGCATTTATATGTGTTAACACAGAAACCTCCCACAATACAGAAATCTGCCCAGTGCACACAGTGAAATTACATCAGAGACATAAGTAAAGTACTGGATCCCACTCATATGCAAACATCTGCCACAGTACACAAGTTGTTCATAGAGATAGGGAAAGCTATGGCAATAAAGACCCACAAACAGTATATGAGCAACAGATACTTGCATCTGACAGGTAAACATATGACCGTAGAGTGCAATATTAGGCTGTTGTCCCTAGGAAATACAGAAGGCTATCCACAGTGTATTTGGCGTATGCCTCCGCAGTACATTAGGCCACTGTGCCTCTGCAAAGTTAATGCATATATATGCTCTCCCGCTTACTGATGGATAGTAACAGATGTACATACCTCTTCATAAATAATGATGTCAGCACACTATACATATGTCAGGAGCACAAATGATACCCAGTAATGTAAATAGCGCGGTCAGCTACTGCGTCTCTCACAAGTGGCATAATATAGATAAGTAGGGGTTTGAATCCTGCAAATGCTCCATGTGTGTGTGAATGTTTTGGGGGGGGGGAGTAGTGTGTGTGCAATTCTATGTGTAAGAGAAATGTCCCTTTTGGCAACTAGTACAACACACCACATGCTGCATATTCCACTGTCTAAACACTGATGATGTCAGCACCCTATAAGTACAGCAGGAGAAAGCAAGCTTCCCAGTAATGCAAATAGTGCACTCTACTACTGCATCTTTCTTAAGTGTCATAACATCGTTAGGTAGGGGTTTGAATCCTGCGAGTGCTCAGTGTGTGTGTGAATGTAGGGGGGGAAGTTGTGTGTGTGCAATTCTATGTGTAAAAAAAATGTCTCTTTTGGCAACTAGTACAACACACCACATGCTGCATATTCCACTGTCTAAACACTGATGATGTCAGCACCCTATACGTACAGCAGGAGAAAGCAAGCCTCCCAGTAATGCAAATAGTGCTGCGCTCTGCTACTGCATCTCTCACAAGTGTCATAACATAGCTAGATAGGGGTTTGAATCCTGCAAATGCTCAGTGAATGTAGGGGGGAAGTTGTGTGTGTGCAATTCTATGTGTTAAAAACAATGTCTCTTTTGGCAACTAGTACAACACACCACATGCTGCATATTCCACTGTCCAAACACTGATGATGTCCCTTTTGGCAACTAGTACAACACACCACATGCTGCATATTCCACTGTCTAAACACTGATGATGTCAGCACCCAATAAGTACAGCAGGAGAAAGCAAGCCTCCCAGTAATGCAAATAGCATGCTCTGCTACTGCATCTCTCACAAGTGTCATAACATTGTTAGGTAGGGATTTGAATCCTGCAAGTGCTCAGTGTGTGTGTGAATGTAGGGGGGGGGGAGTTGTGTGTGCAATTCTATGTGTAAAAAAAATGTCTCTTTTGGAAACTAGTACAACACACCACATGCTGCATATTCCACTGTCTAAACACTGATGATGTCAGCACCCTATAAGTACAGCAGGAGAAAGCAAGCCTCCCAGTAATGCAAATAGTGCGCTTTGCTACTGCGTCTCTCACAAGTATCATAATATAGCTAGATAGGGGTTTGAATCCTGTAAATAGTGCGCTCTGCTACTGCGTCTCTCACAAGTATCATAATATAGCTAGATAGGGGTTTGAATCCTGTAAATGGTCAGTGAATGTGGGGGGGGGAATTGTGTGTGTGCAATTCTATGTGTAAAAAAAATGTCTCTTTTGGAAACTAGTACAACACACCACATGCTGCATATTCCACTGTCTAAACACTGATGATGTCAGCACCCTATAAGTACAGCAGGAGAAAGCAAGCCTCCCAGTAATGCAAATAGTGCGCTCTGCTACTGTGTCTCTCACAAGTATCATAATATAGCTAGATAGGGGTTTGAATCCTGTAAATAGTGCGCTCTGCTACTGCGTCTCTCACAAGTATCATAATATAGCTAGATAGGGGTTTGAATCCTGTAAATGCTCAGTGAATGTGGGGGGGGGGGAATTGTGTGTGTGCAATTCTATGTGTTAAAAAAAATGTCTCTTTTGGCAACTAGTACAACACACCACATGCTGCATATTCCACTGTCTAAACACTGATGATGTCAGCACCCTATAAGTACAGCAGGAGAAAGCAAGCCTCCCAGTAATGCAAATAGCGCGCTCTGCTGCTGTGTCTGTCATAACATAGTTAGGGAGGGGTTTGAATCCTGCAAGTGCTCAGTGTGTATGTAAGAGAAATGTCCCTTTTGGCAACTAGTACAACACACCACATGCTGCATATTCCACTGTCTAAACACTGATGATGTCAGCACCCTATGAGTACAGCAGGAGAAAGCAAGCCTCCCAGTAATGCAAATAGTGCACTCTGCTACTGCGTCTCTCACAAGTGTCATAACACAGTTAGGTAGGGGTTTGTATCCTACAAATGCCATGTGTGTTTTTGTCACACAGTTTGTCCATGTGTGTGGGGTGTTGTTCCCAATATTACATGACATAGATTATATCAGTAATATCAATGCACACATGATGTATGTGTGTGCCACATACACATATGTACCTGTGACCTTCAATAGTTCCCATTTCTGAAGCCTGCCTCATGTGAATACATGGAATTTGCATTAGACAACTGTATGACTGTGGTGTTCTGTGCAGGGGTTGCATGTGGTATGTGAATACACAGTGTGAGTTGTATATGGTGTCACCCTACCAGCGAGGGATACATGTCTGGTCTGGAGCATATAGTCCACATGTTGTTGTTGAACAGGTGCAGCATGTTTTCTCCTCTTGTGGGAGTGTTAACAAGTTGCTCCATAGCAATTCAGTGAATAAATGTTAGGAACCTTTCAGCTAGGGTCTTGGAGCTAGAGTAATGCTCACACTCTATGTTTGGGTAGTTGCAGTCCACCCATATAATGGTGTTTGTAGAGACCGTCATATTCCCAGTGTTGTCAGGAAGGCCAAGTGGGTTTCCTGGGTATGGGAGGGTGGTGTGT
This sequence comes from Protopterus annectens, assembly GCF_019279795.1. Classification (NCBI taxonomy): domain Eukaryota; kingdom Metazoa; phylum Chordata; order Ceratodontiformes; family Protopteridae; genus Protopterus; species Protopterus annectens. The sequence goes on along the minus strand of NC_056746.1, from coordinate 722,257,812 downwards.
GCCAGGCTATGAACCTGAAGGCAGTCTAACCCACTGTTAGTTGCACATGGATAGGCTCTGATGCTTTGTGCTGTGCCACCAACCTGGAGGTGTGTGTATCTTTGGTGCCTTTGGATACATCCTCCCTGTTCTGGTTTGGTGCATGTTTAGGCGACGCCAAGCATGGTATGAGGTATGACCTGGCAATGATGGGGTGCACCTGGGAGCCTTGTACCAGGATTCTGTTACTGCATGGATATTGCTGTTCTCCATGCTAAGGACAGTTTCCACTGCATGCATCTTGAGGTTTACACTGCTGGCATTGAGTAGCATTACTATTAGTGTCCTATCCCATGTGATACCTGTGTAGGTGGCTATGTAATTTGTGCCTTGCATAAAAAGGCACTATGTGTGTAGCAAGAGCCTTTGCCAATATACAATGGCCCATGGGTGACAGGTGCAAGCTGTCCCTAGCAAAGCAATGTGGCTTGTCTAGCATGTAATCCCACACTGACAGGCATTGGATCCCCTTTGAATGTCACTGAAACATAAGGCAATTGTAGAAATTGATCATCCTGTCTACATATTGTGGCAACATTCTTGGTGAGGGTAAGATGCTACTCAAGGTCAGGGTCATACCAGCCTGTGCCACATGCTCAGAGATCCCATCTATGTCCCCTATCATGTAGTCCAGGGAGGTACATCACAGGTCATTCACACTGGCACGGACAATGACTGAGTCATATTTGTACATGCCTTGGAGTGACTTATGTGGTGGATCATAGTGCCCAGTGGGCATCTCACTGTGACCTTCTCCTTGTTCAGCCTGGTGAACAGGACCTCAGTGTACCTGACGATAGAGGTACCTATTACAACTGTAGCAGGTGTGTTGTTAAGCCATACAGGCTGTGACTGTTTGGCACACAGTCTGTGTGAGCTATGTGTTGCATGTGCTCTGTTCTGGCGTAACGTTTGCTTGTGTGTCTGCTTCGCAGGTGTCTGCTGCTCAGGCAGGATGCTATTCTGAGACTCCAAGAATGTTCCTGAGTGTTTCTGTGTTTGGATTGCTGTCGTGGCAGGTCTATGTGAGACTGGCATTGTATTCACTGTAGTATCCCACTCCACCTGACAGGGTATGCCAGTACTGAGTTAAGAGAGCTTAGCCCCCAGTTTGGCTATGTGGTTGCATCTCTCACATGTGTTGTAAGTTTATGGGAAGGGGAGAGGGTTGTCTGTGTACATGAGGCAGCTGTAACATTGCCACATGACTCACAGATTCACCAACTGGACCAGAGAGGAGATTGACAAGTGACCTTTGCACATGCTACCATAGTATTGTGAATCCCATAATAATTAACAACACATAGGGCCAATGGGGAACAAGGTACTCAAGGTGAGTATGTGAGGGTGTAGTGCTCCTGATTTGTTAGTGCTGGCATATATAAATGCTTTCGTGAGCAAATGCCAGGTAAGTCATATGCAATGTGTTACAGGCAACTTACATGCAAACAGGACAAACAGTGATGTTCCGTCAAGTGAGACATAGACATCAGTAGAGTAAGCAATACAGATGTCACTAGGGATCCACAGCGGTGCTGTAAATCTGCATTGCAAGTGGAATCAGTGTTTCAGGGACATAACAAGCAAACATGCATACAAACAAAGCTGCAGTCAGCAGGCCTGGATCTAGACTATGCTACAACAAACAAGGTGTATGACTTCCAGTAGGTAACAGTGCATATATGCAGGCACTATAAGCCTGTACCCAGAAATTCACTGGTCAGACGGGCAGGGTCCAGCCCCACCTCCCACAAGTGTACAGACCATGTACCTTCGTAATGTAGAATAACTGGCCTGAAACCCAAGTGCTCATACCTGAACTAATACACATTTCGAATAACAGACACTGAGCCCTCACTCAGCAGTTCCAAACTTAGTAGGGTGTATGCTACCTGTCCTGGCACCACAGTATCCTTGACATGTATGGAGACTCTCTTTCCTGTCATAGTTAGTTCTGTGTTTTGGAGCTGTCATGCATGCTATGAGGTGTGACCTTGTAGTGCTAGGGTGCTCTTGTGAGTCTTGAACCTGTTGTGTATTGCTGCACAGATATCAACATCCTCAAACATCCTCATTGCAGAGTCGAGTGTGGACAGCATGCAGCTTGCAGTTGACATGTCCATCATTGAGTATCAATACTTACATTTTCTTATCCCCTGTGCTACCTATGTAGGTGGCCTTCTGTTGACAGCCTCACCACCAGTATGCAAAGATGTGCAGACATTACACTATGGTAATTACTATGGGTGTACAAAACAATACAATGACATTCATACTGTAACTGGATCAGGCATGCTGGGATATACCCACAATGATATCATTACACTGTACTGTTGACAACATGATACTATTACTACACTTCTATGTAGTCACACTGTGCATCAGCACCATGTTAACCTGTTCCTGCACCGATGTTACAGATTACAGGAGGTGGCACAGTTTCATCATATGCACAGGGTGTGTACTTGGTATGCCTGAGTCTGCCACTGATACAACCAATTGACATGTCTGCATGTGTGTGTTGGTGAGGGACAGCAGTATAAGATGGGGCAATGTTGATGCAGTGTGTGCATGTATGTGGTAGCCCTAGGTGTTATCAATTTGCATGTGTGTGTATGCATGCACACAGTTCCACCTCATGGCTGCCATATACAGGCGTTTGTGGACAGCCACAGACTGCACCTGCCAGGTCATACAGATCACTGATTTGGCCACGGACACGGTACCTGTGCCTGGCAGGGGTGCTACGGACTGTATCAGGTACTAAGCCAGACTGGGTACTGTCATCAGAAGCAGGTGGTTGGTGACTGGAGACAGGTCCCTGTTGGGACTGTCCAGAGCCACGTGCACGTGGTCTCCTGGGGCGGTCTGATGACAGCACAGACCCAGCATTGCTGGGGCTGCTGCTGGCACTATGGTAGCTGCCGCGGGCCTGTTGTCGTCCTCAACAGCTGCCAGCTGCTGCTGTTGCTGGCATATGCCCACGTCGACTTCTCAACCGTCCACCATTGCCCTGGCTCATGGACATGTAATTGTGGAACAGATCTAATGTGTCCCCCCAACATCTGTCAATGACCTTGGTGAAATTACGGATGGCAACCGCAACATCACGCATACTGTCATTCATAGCTGTGCGACATGCTCTCAGCTCCCTCAGACCCTGTCTGGTGTACCGTTCCATATGTGACTGTGCCTGCATTACAGCCCGAAACATAGCTGAGGTTGAAAGACCTCTGTGGACACGTCTGACAGGGGCAGTACACCCAATGATGCTCCCACGAGAACCCCTGGACATCTGCCTGTGTGGTACCATGTCAGGACCCTGGCCATGGCTGCTGTGTGGGGATGCATGTGCCACCGATACCACATTACCCTGGTCAATGCCCACTGTATCCTGTCCATCACCTAGGGACATTGGTGACAAAGGATGTATTGGCAGGATGACTGTGCACATTGATGGGGTCAACAGCTGTGTACTGTCAATTGGCTGACCAACGACGGACCCTGGCACACCTCCCTGTGCCATTACACAGGTATCATCATTATCACTATCCACGCCAGCTGATTCAGATTCCCTGCTGCACAACACCAGAGCAGCACCAGAACCTGTGGGAGTAAGACAGGAAACACAGTTTACAATGTGTACACAATGTCACCACTGATACACACAGGCACACATGCACGCATGCACACATGCACACATGCGCACATGCACACATGCACACATGCACACATGTACACATGCACACATGCACACATGCGCACATACACACATGCACACAGGTGCACATGCACACATGCACACTCCTCAGTATATGATATATCAACACACAGACACAAAGACACCTGCAATCAAACACATAGCACTACTGCTTCAGCCTATTATTACTATTAGTATCAAGAGTATGGAAGGTAGTGTTATTACACATTCACCAGCATGGATAGGCTGCCTTGCTGTTACACCAGAGGGACCTGCAGAAATGAGACATTTATTGTCAGTGGGCACAACTGTGCCATTGATACTGTGAGTATGATACAGTTCAGTAGTACAACAGTTGGCTTCCACAGGTCTACTGCTGTTATTGAGAATATCACTCTTGCACAATAATTACCAAGATAACAGCTACAAACTGAGGACACACTTCATACATGCATAAACTAACAGTGTACAGAACAGTCAACTATATATATGGCATGTTACCTGCACGCTCCGAGTCCTGCTGCTGGGTGGCTCCAGCCTCCATCATTACGCATGTATGCTGCTGCTGTTGTTGCTGTTGGGCTGGAACCACAACACTTAGGAGTAGTCCCTCCAGTCTGGTGAGGGGGGGATGTATAGCCACCCCACCACCTGTGGCAAGCTGTTGCCTGTGGATATCCGACGCACACTGATGGACATTTCTAATTAAATCACTGCAGTGATGGCATACCTGCTCATATGTCCGGTTATGTGTGCCTATGTCATTTACCCGACGGACCAGGTCTTGCCACAGTGCAGCCCTCTCCTGCTGGTTCTGGCTGGTGCGGGAAAAGAGTATTGCGAAATCCCGCATCAGGCTCTGGTGTATCTCCTCATCCTCCACAGTGGAGTACACAGGGTTTCGCTGGTGAACCCTAGCCCTGAAAAGGAAAAGAAAAATATGTCAGCAATATATGTCAGCAAAATATGGCACACATAATACACATAATACTCGACTGTAGTGATATAACTTAACCCCCATATATAGCATCTGTCTGTCTATTGGGGGATACACATGTAAATGACCAGATATAACTGCTCAGCCGACAACTGTGCAACAGTACCTGGCACACTCCATACGACAGACTAGTATACTCCAGCAGTCAGCACACTGGTTCAGGTCCAATGCACAACCTCACACTGGGGGTTTGTATCAAGGTACTGTATGGGGAACATTATCAACCCATGCACTGCATGCAATGCACGTTACATATTTCACTGGTAATGCACACTACTCTTACTTGCCATAACCCTACCTACACCACAGTCACATACAGGGTAACACAGCACAACATATGGCAACGTAGTATGTTTTGATCGCAATACCTCACATATCTATCTCTGGCCTCACACCAAGGACACACACTACCATGACAGACAGACAGTCATGGTGAGCAATCACACCAGTACATAACATGCACCCAGTCACTGGCACACTCATTCCACCTCACATATTTGGTTTGCAATGGGTTCATGGGTGTGCATTGTGTCTTAGGTAGGTATTATGCTATTGGCCCTGGGCCTACAGCAGCATACTGTTATGCTACCCTGCCCCTTGTGACACATGTGATGTGATCGTACCTGCTCCTGTCAAACAGTTACACAGGGTGACTCATATGGCATATTACCTATCTGCATAACATTCAGCAGGGGTATGTCTGACATCTACTCATGGGGAGCCTTGCTTCTTAATGCTGTGTGGTTTACTCCAGGGTATGTCTTATCTGTGGGTAGGGACCTGTACCTCCACCATGTGCTCTTTACTGCGGTGACAAGGACGACAGACATAGGTAATTTGGGTTGTGGATGTTGTGAGGTGTTACCATGGTTGTTGGACAACTGTCATGGGTGTGACTTAACTATGTATATCCAGCAGAGGTAACCTCTATGTAGGTAGTCTGGGTGCGCTCTGTGGTCTTGTCAGTCACTCTGCATAGGTAATGTGTTTGAGTGCATTGACACAGTTACTTACGTATGATTGTGTCCTTCTCTATATCTGTAGCTGTCATGGGAGGTACATACCATGTTGGACATTGTGGGGTGTAGAGGGGTACAGTGACCTACATGTCCGTAGCTGACACACCATGTCTGCTGACACATACCATGTACAGGTATTATAGGACTAGTGTGCCACTGTGTATATCAATGGGGAGCCTATTGTACACTTGTTGCCCCTGTTCCCCCCTGACACATGCAGTGGTGGGCAGGCATGCACATATGTGGTGGTTACTGGTGTCAGTGTTTTGGAATGGGGTATGGTACTCCAGTATCCACACTGGTGTTCACTCCATGCCTTTGTCACCAGTCACCTGTTGCAATACATCTGCACACATGTGCCTCACTCAGTAGATATATATATATATATATATATATATATATATATATATATATATATATATATATATATATATATATAATATATATATAGATATAGATATATAGATACAGATATGGGGAGAGAGGGGGAGAGAGAGAGAGAGACAGAGGTAGAGAGAGAGTGAGAGGGGGTGGGACAGAGAGAGAGAGAGAGATAGTCATATACAGACATATCTGTAGACAGTCAGATCTGTCTGTATATGTATATGTATCTACATATATCTATTTATGTATGTGTGTATTACATATATCTGTACGTACATATTCTATCTATCTATATATGTCTATGTATTTCTACATCCCTCTCTATCTATGCATACATATATGCATATTATATATATATATATATATATATATATATATATATACATACATATCTCGATATACATACGTATACACATGATAGATATATATATAATCCTTTTTATTTACACATATGTATACACACACTAACGTACTGATGAACATCCATTACTGTACAACCTACATTGTACATTGCACTACAACCTACATTGATATGTGCACATAGCTACCTTCACATACATATGTATGTACAGCCTTCAGTGACAGTTGCAGTATGTCCCCTGCCCTATGCACATCTTCATATACATAGATACAGACCAATAACACATATGGAGGGTTCACAGTATGTAAACTATTATATTAGCACTTTACATTACCTGTGTTTGTTACAGCTGTTTACGTTGGCTTTCTGATAGTTGGCCTGCTGCTGCTTCTCTTGCCAGCTTCAGTTTGCCTTGGCAGTGTCAGGTTGTGATGACAACTTGTTTGTTTTGTTGTTATATATATTTTTTCCTTTCTTTCCTTTCTCTTCTCTCTCTCTCTCTCTCTCTCTCTCTCTCTCTCTCTGTCTCTACCTCCAGAGGGTGCAATGAAAGTATTGCATGTGTGGAGTGGGAGTACAGGATGCTTTTGTAGGTATCTGCACATGTCCATGTGATGGCCTCTGCACCAATTGTTAGCCAGCATTTACTAATTGCATGCAGCCTGTTGTGTAGTGATTGCAGTTCTCACTGTGATTTCAGGACAGTGCTATAAAAAGGTTTGTTAGGTAGGCATAGCCCTTTCAGATTATCAGGGTGGAGACCATACTGGTATGCTGTGGAAACTGTTCTGTGAGTGTAAGGGTTGGTATGTCTCTCATATTTCAGGCTGTATTGTAGACACTGCAGTGCATGTTGTACTGTAATCTGAGTATTCCTTCCTCCAGTTTCCTCTTCTCAGTGTGTATGCAAACTGACACCTACGACTAGTAATACTGTGTATATGGGTGTGTGTGCTTTCCTGTGGGGATTGTGGTGTAACTGGTATATAGCAGTGGCTCTTGCAATCTGTTGCTATGGCTTCAATATTTGCCCTTTACATTCACTCCTTGTATGCCTGCTAGGTGTCTTTCCTGTAATGTGTTGCTATGGCTTTCCTATTTTCCATTTACATTCACAGCTTGTAATGCTTGCTATATCTGTTTGAGCAGCAATTCCCTATGTGTTTGTTGTGGTAGGGTGGTACTGCATGCAGTGTGGTCTGGTCATGGTGTGGGCCTTGACATTTAGAAGGGTATTTGATCATGCTGCTGAGCAGGCCTCAGATACTCTCAGGTGCATCTTTTATCTGCCTCATGGAATGGTACATATCAGTGGGATGCACCCATGAAATATTCTGATATTCTGCAGTTGTGACTGTGGGTTATTTTGAGCATATGTATTACTACACCATTTGTGATGTGCAAGTGGTGCATACTTTCAGTAATTCATAGTTACCATTGCATGTGTTGTAACACCTTTCTGCCTACTGTTAGTACATTTCACAGGGAGTCAGTGGGGCACAGTTGACATTTGTTTTCAAATCAGGGACATCCCTGTAACTCAGTCACAGTTGCTATGTCTGGGCTCTTAACTATTCAACTATGGCAGTGTTTATCCTGCTCTGAGTATGTGTGTGGCTTGCCAGGTGCTACTGTGACATTATTACCTACTAGCTACCAACTAGCATGGCTGTTTCTCTTCACACAGTAATATTTTACAAATCCACTAGATTTGACAGTAAATATACATGACATGCTTTGTGTACTAGACTTGCTATATTCCCTTTACATTAATTCCTACTATTTCATAATATATTTCTTTCAGCACAATGCTCTTGTAGAGCAGTCATGGCTTAGTGGTAAGTCATGCAGACTACTGTTTCCAAGGTCCTTGGTTCGAGACTGACAGAGGAATTTTATTTTGCTGCTGAGCAAACTGCAGGCCTTGTCATTCAGAGTGACTAAGGCACTTTTAAGCAGTTGTAAGCGGGTTAGCGCTGGTTTGTGCGGAGCTCACGCATGCGCACTGTCGCTTAGCTTCGCGCACACACGCTTAGCTAAGCGCACAGAAGAGCACACCCGCTTACTACTGCTTAAAAGTGCCTACTCTTTGAAAGAAAAGAAAATGGGGAGATAGGAAAGTGGTGAAAAAGGGGGCACAAAGAGTGTAGGACAGTAGGAAAACAAGCTCGGGATTTGCAGGAGGGATGTAGGAAAGGCCCATAGCTGCCCATTTCTTTATCAGCAACAGCTGTGCATATGTTTGTAATTTGGTGTGAAATTTGAAACCTTCCACCCCTGAGAGAGGGGTGAGGACAACAATATTTCTTGTACAGCCATTGCCAGTTTACATGTCCAGCAGACATGTGTGCGAAATGGGCAGCTATGTATGGGGTGTAATTTTTTTGTGGGAACAGAGTGCCCTTTTTTTTTTCAGGTGAGAGTGGAATGTCAGGTACAGGAAGTAGGTATAGCTGGGGAGGTAGGTAGGGGAGGTTAACAGACAAGACAAACAAGACGCATACAGGGGTGGTGTATGACACATGTGGGGGGGATACACAATTGACGGGGACGGATGTTTGGATATCTCGAGCCCATGAGCCCACAGATGGCAACAGTGGAACTGAGATCCCCACCAATGGGCAGTTGCCACTGTGCCTTCACTGCCCAGGATGGGGCTGTGCTTGCGGCTGTGTAGGACGGGCAGCAGGCATGCCCGTGAGTTGTGCCACCAGTGCCTCAAGCTGGCGTAGGGGCACAAGCACAGAATGTCTGATCTCCCTACACACCACAGTCCAGACACTACGGAGGGTAAGTGGATGGTCTCCTCTGACCACGCTTGCAGAGGGGGGACGAGCCCCATCACCTGCAGTGCTTCCACCCACAGGTGGCACAGGGCCACCGGAGGAGGGTCCGGCCTGGGCACTACTGCCAGGTGCACTCGCCAGCTGAGGTGGGAGAGGTGGGTCCGCTTCAACCCGCCTTCCCTGTCGTCCTATGTTTTGCATTATTTTATGACAGTTTGGGTTAGTAACGTACAATACCATTCACAATTAGTTGTAACAACATGCATTAGTATTCCCATTAACCAAACACCCATAAATTCAAGCCATTGAACAGCAAGCACAACACATGCATAATTTGAACAACAATACACAATCCAACAACATGCAGGGTTGATTGATGGCAACAGGCCATCAGGTTTGGATGTATGAACAGGGCACATGCATCAACGTACATGCAAATATGTATGAACCAACAGGACAAATGTCCAGGGGAGTTAATTGTGAATACACATACCCATTTCATGTGGAATGGATTATTTGTGGTTATAGGGTAGGGTAAAGAAATATTTCATTAACAACTTCAAATACATATACATATGCTGTACATTTCTACTAGCTGCAGATATATACACCCTACAGGTCTGACTACAGTTTCCTATGTGTAAACTTACGCATGTTGGTGATGGGAATGTTACTGCTACATTAATATACATTGCATTTTTATTCATACACATTCATATCTTGCTCTGTTCAGCTACAGCATCCTGCTACATTTGATTTATATGGCTCAAGACAACTGTGGATGTTTGGTATTTCATACAACCATACTATCTGCATATTGCAAAGGTACATCAACATATCCAAATTGTGGGACACACATTCCAGCTTCAGTACTTTATTGCACACATTTCACTCTTTGGTTGTGCCTGTCACATTCATTTCATTCTGTACTGACTGCAGTATACTTTATTCAGGAGTTATTACAACTTTATTGGTGGATTCATACCTCTTTCTCACACTCTCACTTGTTTTATTTTTACAATTCAGGATGGTACTTAATTCTAGGCTTTATTGACATGTTTTACTTGGTTATAACAATCCTTTCCAACAGTCTCACTCGTGTCATGTTTCAGATTTTAAACGGGGATATATTTTACACATGTGTTGTACTCATCTTGTGTAGCTGTAATTTACAGCCTGCTGCAGATTATGTACTATTACATTTCAGGTGGAACATCTTTATTTCAGACTTGTTTCATTTTTATTTTTGGATTACAGGCTGCATCACGCTTATGTAATCACACAGTACTAGCAGAATCTCTCTTACACTGTTACTTGCACTTTTTATTAATAAGTGACTACACTGCACTCTTTTGCAAGCTGTCATACTTATATTTTTTAACAGTTACAGGGAGAGAATTACTAACCTGCCTGGTGGCGCAACCACACAAGTCTATCGGCATAGGTCGACGATTCATGGAACGGACACCTGCAGCTGTAATATAAATGAAGCAATATTGGAATACACATCTCCATAATATCAGCTAGGTTAATTTCTTACATAAATAATTGCATGTAACTTATTCAGTAGTGGGGCACTGGGCATTTGCCAGGCCTCCTGGATCCAACGGTTCAGTTGGTCCGTCCTGCTTCCGTCTCTTCAGGTCCGCATGGTGGTGATGGACCTGTTCACCAGTCCTTGGTATTCCTGTGGCACTGGTGAGATCATGTGCCAACCGGTCCCATGCCTCAGCCTTGTATGATCCCCACAGGACCTGGCCCTGCATGAGTTGGGCCTCATGATCATGGACGAGGAGCCAAACCATATATTTGGACTCCTCAATGCCCCACCTCTGTGCTCGGAAGCAACTACTCTCTCCTACACCTGCCATCCTGACTGCAAATCGATTCCACAATCAGTTATGCTGTGTATTCCCGCCTATGGGGCTTATATATGCCGTTTTTCCCACACTTATCTGTGATTGGCCATTTTGGAAATGTATCAGCTTCGCAAAACCTGCTTTGTCATGCTTCTCTTTCCATTCATTCCTATATATATGCTAATACTGCATTTCTAAAAGCAGCTGTCATGGCTTAGTGGTTCAGTGCTTTGATTATGGTGCATGGTATCCTGAGTTCGAGCCTGGCCATTGCTTTTTTTTTTTATGACTGTCTACACAAGCTAGGAGGTGTGTCTGTGTAAAGGCAGTTTTGCTACAGCTTGCTCAACATTGCCCGCCGGTTATCTTGTTGGCACGGTGCGCAGCTCCGCGCAAATGGGTTACGCTGGTTTACGCGTCATTTGGCTGTCAGCACGCATATTATGCTCAGCTCAGTTACGGGCACACAGTTTCAGTGTGTTACAACACTGCTCAACCCCGGGCACTCATTTTACACCTGTTAAACCACTGCTCACCTACGGGCAGATATACTCAGCTTGTTAGAGCGTAGCTCAGCTATAGGCATTTCTGACATTTTATTTTTTTTTTTATTATCTCACATTTCTTCAAAATACATGGCCCATTTCATTACATTTTACATAAAATATAATTTTATATATGTACATATATGTCAGGGATTGTTTTGTGCTTATTTCACTAGAAATAAAAAATTGATGTTGTGGGGACTCGAACCATGACTGCCTCGTCTTCAGCCGACGTCTCTACCGCTACGCTATTGCTTCTTGGCTTACTTTGCATATTTAGATCTTATATGCTTTTCCACTGACTGCTAACTGTGGCTAAGCGACAGGCACGCCCGTGCAAACGAGCGCAATTACGGGCAAACATCTTTAGAACTTATAAAAAAATATATAACATGTTCATTCTTACTTTTTATGTTTATAGTCTGTGGGGCCATGTGTTGTGTTGTGTTTGTTGACATTTACGCGGACTCTCTCGTGGGGGTTTACTTTCGGGACTGTTCCTCTTCTGGGGGCGTGTCTGTTTGCAGGACTTGCCCTGTGGACACGCCCCCTACTTTCTTTCACGGACCGTGTTAGCCTTGGGTGTGAGTCAGCATGCCCTCATGAATATGCATGGCATGCTGATGTCACACCGTTTAAATGCAGCCTCCGTGTAAGACTTGTAACTCTTACACGGAGGCTTCGTGAATCCTGACCCATGTCTAAGAACTAATACACTGTATACATTTACTTGCATACCTAGCCTAACTCTGTCAGAACAACTATGTTTTTTTTTTTTGCATTACTAAGACCTTTCTTACCCATCATATGCAACACAGACTAAAACAGTAAAAAAAAAAAAAAAAAAAAAAAAAAAAAACTCATGCAGCATATGCATTTGCAGTTTATATATTAAAAGACTGTTGTAAGACACTGTGGAGTAATATGCTGCCATTATTATAAGATGTTTTGTAACTGCCATGCATTTTAAAATTCTTTTTCCAGTTCTGGAGATTTGTCATGCTTGATAAATTTTGCAGAAGCAATTTCATAGAAAATAAATTTCCCTGTTTTGCACAGCCCACCTACTGTGCATATTTGCAAAGTTTTTTTTAAGTTATTATTAATTAAAGGATTCATCCTACTCAAAAACAAGCAACATTCATGTTGGATTAGTAAACAACATTAAACCTTCCAGATGTGTTCAGAGACATTTTACAGAAAACATTTTTCTTCCCATACAAAATAATGTCATCTAAATTCCCAGAACTATATAACACTGCTTTATCATTTCTGACAGAATGCACAGTTTGCATGATTCTGGAAGATGACATGAAAACTAATCGCTCTGCTCATAATGATTATTGGTATCTATGTTATATCCTGAAATGTGTATGATATGTTACCTGCTCTGTAAGCATACTTGAAGCATTATAATATATAGAACTAAAACAAATTCATCAAAAGCTGACCACTGAATCAATAAAATGACAAAATTACATGAAGGAAGGAAATTGTCCATGAACTGACAACAATACTTGCATCAAACTCAGAAATCAAAGCACTACTTTTGATGTCGTGAATGTTGATGAACTGTTAAGTCGGTATTTCTGACTGTAATCATATATATCCACAAATACATACATACATACATATTCAGATATTTTTGAGGCCTTGATTGGAATAAAATTATTCATTCATAAAATGAATCTGAACCTGACCCTGCTGACTGATGACAGCTCACATATGGGACATTGGACTGTTCTGATAAAAAAGTACTTTCAAGCCCTCTTTACGTCCTTCACTTGCCAATTTTGAAATGTACTACAAAAATGTTTATAACACACACAAAAACAAAATACTAGTTTGAAGGCTTTGAAGGCAGAAGAAAGAATCGTGTTATTCAGTTTAGTGAGAGACAAGTCTGTAAGGCTGATGAACCTAGATAAGTAAGGAGGCATTATACTAATGGAGTCAAACATTTACTCTGACAAAATGATGAACATGTTACTAGATACTAGTATGGATGATAGTGTTTCAAAAATGAACTGAATATTGCTAATGGTAAAGTCAAAAATGTACGTTTAATGATTTATTGTTACAGGGTGTGGTTGCAACACAGACATTTTTTTTTATGTGGATAAACCAATGGTTCCTACCATCTTTGGTAAAACATTTCAGATGCACAACTAAGGCCAATAGTGTAAGTTAGTAGGCCTATTAAAGAATCACTGTACAATTTATTTTGACAAAAAAAAACTGAAAAATTTTGTTGCAACATGTGAGCACATTTTGAAAGATTCCTGACATCTTCTAATTAAAATAAGAGATATGGCTTTTTGTCACTATTGATGTCCTGGATATTTTTACTGTAATACCTCTCCCTACTGGACTTCAGGGCTTTAATGACATGCTGGTAGGGTTAAATGGTTTAGCAAATTGAGATAGTAACATATTACTTGAATTTATGGATGTAATTTTAAGGAATAATTATTTTTATTTTGAATGTGAACACTTTCCGCAACTCTTAGGTGTCACCATGAGTGCCACAGTGGCACCAATTTATGCCATTTTTTTTGAGGCACTGGGAAAAAAATATTGTAAATTCAACATTTAAAAAGAACATACATTTCTCTGCCCATTTTCTAGATGATATTATTATTTTTTGGAGAGGAAATGCTACTTCCCTGGAGTGTTTATTAACTACATCAATAACATGCATTCTTTTTAAAATGCATGCATAATATTGAGCATGAAATACATGATATTGTTGGATATCACTGTTTTCAAAGACAGAATGAACCACTGTTTTGGTCCCACCATTTTTAAAAACCCACTTTTTCTAACATGTATTACCATGTTGGAAGCCACCACTCTTTCAGTCAAAAAAGGCCCTTAATTAAGGCCAGATGATATACCTATCAAGGTTACTTTTTGATGACAGGCTGTTGAGCCCAGAAATGTATAAATATGTAGACATGTTAAAGGACAGAGAATAGCCAGAAAAACATATTGCTGAAATATACAATCAGACCCAGTTAGGATAAAAAAACAGACTTTGGTTGACAAAAAGTTTAACCACAACAATTCAATGGGTGTTGACAAATCCAAGGTCATGATCATTCCATTTTCCTTTGATACTAATAACATCAGGACAGTGATAAAAATAAACTGGTGTTTGGCAGTTGAAACAAAAACTAGGATAGGAACCAACTTTTTTGTATAGCAGGAATATGAATATTGAACAGATTCTTGAAACTGAACACCACAATGTTATGAACAAAAATTTAACTAAAATTTTACTAAAGAATAAAAAAATGCAGACATTGCAGATACTGTATATTTATTGCTGAAGGCCTCAGCACTTCAATTAGTGGTTACCTCATAATTTAGAAAGTACAGATAATTTTGATTGATACACAGGGGGGGGGGTTATTTAGCAACCTTCTAATCATGTAAAGCTTATTATATAGGCAAAACAGAAAGGCGGTTGAAGTACAGGGTACATGGGCACACATATGATATAAAGCATGGTAGCATTAACAATGTAATATTCAAGTTCTCCCTAAGATGCATACGTTTTAAACATTGTATTTTCTTAGCACTAGAAAAGGTGCCCATGCCACCAATGAAGGAGGGGGTTCAAGGAAGCTAAGAGGTGGTTAAAACTGAATGCTACTGGTGAACCAGTATTAAATGAAAACATTTATATGGCTAGCATCTTAAAATTAGGGGCTGCCAAGTTATGATTACTATTTTTATTTGTAGTTGTAATTATCCATTTATTTAAATACTATTTATATTTGTTTTAGCAGCATTTGTCTGGGTACCTAAAACACACACACACACACACACACACACACACACACACACACACACACACACACACACACACACACACACACACACACACACACACACACACTATCTACAGAGTTTTAGCAAATAATAAATTCAAAATGTTTTTGAGTTTGAAAATAAAATGGCATTTGTATTATATATAAACACATTTGTTGCAATTTAGGTTAATTTTAATTTTGTTTTCTTTGTAACATAATATAACATTTTAAAGTAGTTTGTCTTTTTAACTCATTAACATCTATATGGTGTGGGATGTCACACCTCTAGCAGCCTACATTCATCTTGTATTACAGAGTATTTTCTGAAAAATAAGCTTAAAAAGCATAAGAGAAGGTAATGTAAATATTTTGTGGAAAACAACAATGTTATCAGTAAGAAAAATTATTTTAAGTGATACAAGTCAGTGCATTCATACCCCAGTATTCAGTAAGCTCTGCACAGCATGCAGGAATAGTGCAGGAGCTGCTGGAGGCAATATAGCTGCTGTGCAATCCAGGAATAAGCTCCCGGGATGTGCACAAGCACTCCTGCACTATTCATGCATGGGCACACCTCCTATATGCAAATTACCCTGTTTGCAGGTGAAAAACATGCACATGAGGTGAATTTGTGATCCAGGAACCTGGCAGAACTAGTGTAGTCTGCAGAAATGTTATCTGTTAGTAACCGAGTACATTTCTGCAAACTACAAAGTAGAGCGAGGACAGCTCCAAATAAAGGGTGTATATAATGTGGAAAGCATGCCAATGGCCAAATATATGGCCATTGGCATGGAAAACATTTGCAAAAATAAAAAAATAACTTATTTTTTTTTAGCCGATTTCAGCTGTTTAAGCATAGGGCAGCGGCGCACAAACAGGATCGGGCCGAAAATTTAAAAAAAACTTAAAATAAGCTTTCTATCCAAAATCACAATTTTGCCATTGTACTCAATGGCAGGCAGAAGACAACATGGCCAGTGAATAGTGGTTGCTAGGGGAGAGGGCTCAGTGACAGACTTGTAACTAGGCATTAGCAGGCAATCCTATGCAAATGAGGGGAATGATACTGAATCCTAGATCCTCCCTCATGGCTAGCTTGCACCCAACCATGTTAGTGCAGGAAGACCATGGTGCAAGCCTAAGAGCTAGCTGACATCATAGAGCCCTGTGGCTCGGGTTTACTCCTAGCTTGGCAGAGCTAAGCAAGGGGGTGTGTCTGAAGCTGCCTAGAACTCTTTACATTGCCTAAATGGGTGTACACATTGTGCACCATGTTTTAAAGGAAAAAGAAAAAAAGTAAACCAGGAAATAGCAACTTCATGCACATCTGAGCACTGTGTTTGTGAGGTGTGCCCTGGGCTTAAACAGGAAGGCAATTGGAAGGGAAAACTGCAGTAGGAAGGTACTAAAGGAGAGCTAGCATAGCTGGCAGGTGAAATGTATCAGAGTCAGCCAATCACACAGGCAGCAGCCCAGCCCAGCACACTACTGTACACTATGCAAACACCTTTCCCTTTGTTTTTCCCCACAAACTTTACACCACCGGTGTACACAAGCAAGGAATTTTTACCAAACAAAAGCAACAATCTGATAGGGGCTGCAGCAGCTATCATAAATAAACATGTGGAAGAGGCTGAGGGTGGTGAGGATGAGAATGCTGATGATCAACCCACAGTGAGGAGAAGGAGATGATTGTACAGACCCAGGGTAACCTACCAGGGGATACATGAGCTGGAGATAGTGGAGCGCTATAGGGTGGACATGGACCTCCTACAGCAAATTGTTGAACTGTGCCGGCCACACCTCACACAGAACCAACAGAGGGGAACCCATCCCAGTGGGTATGCGTAGGCCTAATAATACTAGTCACAGGTACCTTCCAAAGGCCAGCTGGGGATATCATGGGGATCTCACAGGCATCAGCAACCAGGGTACTCCACCAGTTCCTGGATGCCATGTCAGCACATGCTGGTGAGCATGTATATTTCCACAACAGCTGTGAGGCATTGACCAGCAATATACATCTCTTCCACCAAATAGCAGAATATCCTGAGGTAGTGGGTGCTATAGACTGCATGCACATATGTATCAAAGCACCACCCAGTGAGCAGGGTAGGGTCTACATCAACTGCAAAGGCTTCCCCTCCATCAACTGCCAGGTCATATGCGATGCCCAGGTCATTATAATGAATGTGTGTGCTGGCTGCCCTGGAAGCTATCACAACTCCCACATCTGGCATATGATGCACATGTACCAGAGATTTGCCAATGGGTACATCCCTTACGGCCACCTAGTGGGGGATGCTAGTTACACACTGGAGCCATGGCTGATGACACCCATCAGAAATGCACACACACCCAAACAAGAACTCCATAATGAGGCGCATGCGCAGACCAGAATCATAATAAAGTGTGTGTTTGGGATCCTCAAGTCACAGTTCCAGTGCCTGAGCACATCTGGTGGGGCCTTGCAGTACTCACCAGCTACATGTACCCAAATTGTCATAGCATGTGCCATGCTATGCAATATGATCCTGTAGAAACAAACTGCACCAGGAACAGCACAGAGCAAGGCCACACAGCCCCCCACCATTGCCAAGGCCTGCACAGCCAGAGTGACTCAGAAAAGGAGCAACCTGACCCTGCCCCAGTAAGCAGAAGGAGGCATGCCCAGTATGCCCAGGCTGTGGCAAAGAAGCAACACATAGCACATACACTGACATGGTAGGAACCCAGGGAACGACACCTCAGTCTGATTTGCACATACGGTAAAATCAATGCCAAACATGACACTACCTGTGCTTAACCATGTATAGGGAGTGTACTATGTGCATCCGACTTAGTCAGCCCTCTAGCACCATCCTCAGTACTGGCACAGCCACAAGGTAAGTCACTCTCTCTATCAATTGCCAAATGGAGTAGTATGTTTTGTTACTTGTATCTATGGTATGAATGTGAGCATACAAGGAAATCGGGTGGCTGAATGGGATGCCAGCAGATAGCAGACATCTATAGTGGCAGCATGAGATCTGTAACAAATACTGGTGTCACCATAGTAGCCAGTACTAGACAATGTGACAAAACTCATTGCAGGAAATATGGTGGGCCACATGTGTATCCATAGGACACACACATGCCAGTCAGAGAGGCTCACATACCCAACAACAGTCTCAGCCAGCATGACGGGCATAGACAAACACAAACAAAGGCTGTGCTAAGGCCTCTGATTGATGGCTATGGAGAACACCCCCCCCTCCAGACCTACACAGACACACTACAACAGGTCAGGCAGTGGGATGTTAGTTCTGAAGGGTAAGAAGTCTGAAACTGAAATGTAGGTCAATCAAACCTAAGACTTGTAGTGCACTGATATGCCTTTAGTCAGCATGATAGGTCAGAATACAGAATGAAATGGAGTACATGAAATGCCAGCACAGTCATAGCAAATGTGTACAAGTGTCAGGTGTGCCCTCCCAATCCTATGTAGAAATGTAGTAACATGTATGTGTAGGCATAATAACAGTGGAGCACAGATTACCTGAGCTGGCCAAGGTAGCAGGATAGATTGTAGCATGTGTAAAATATGCAGGGCTGTGTGTGTTAGGTAGATGTGTGTTATATATTGTGTGAGAGTGGTCAGTATGTAGGCATGGTGAGGTTTGTCCTGGTGGCCATTGGTCAGCACTACTGATGACAGGGCCAAGTTCTCACAATTGCAGCTCCAAAAACAATGCTCCCCAGCAAAACATATTCCAGCAGTAAGCCATAGTAAATGTTTGGAAGTAATATGTGTCACCATCTGAAAGATGGACATGGCATGAATGTGGGCCCAGACATACAAGCAGTACACAGGGGGAAGTACCCCAGACAGTGTATAATATGTAACTTTCAAATGGATACACCCTTGGAATTGTACATACAGGCTAGCAGCACATTAATTGGGCTTGTAGTAGGGAATACCAATGTCGTCTGGCCAAACACTGGCAGACCATAATGGTCACGGGTATGAAGTAATGAGAAACAGCTGATGTCCCTGCACAAGCCAGCATAAGTGGAATACCCCATGCACATCTGTGAGTCAGATGCAAGTAGTGTCCATAGCACACATGCACCCAGCTCACCCCATCACCCACAGGTACCTCTCTGGTCTTGTCCCTGCTGTTGGGAATGAGTACAATATGAACCACCTCTGTATGGCAATAGCCAAAGAATGCAGCATGCAGAACAGGTGTCCCATGCAGGTGTGACCCGAACTGTAAGCAGCACCCTGCCAGCATCCACACCACTGGATCAATAATGACAGAAAGTATTGGCATTAACACCTTGCACACCTACCCTGTCACCCCAGGGGAATATAGTGTATTGCAGTCTGGGAATGTAGGAGTGACACAAAGAAATGGCCTGCTACAGTTGGCCTCTATCACTACCAAATGCCCTACAGTCCTCTGCCAAAGGCCTGTGTCTCACCTGTACTGTCAATGTATGTTATGTCATGGACTCCCAAATAACAACATAACACAGTCCACAGAGCCCAAATGCAAGGCCATGTGGACAAATCCCAGCAACATGTCCACCATGTTTTACTCCATGAACTGTGGTCCAACACTGAATTACTGCTGGGATGAGGTGATAACTATCGGGAACATAGCAGATAATGTTTGCATTTTGTATGGAAGAGGATAGAATACTAGAAGGGGGTAGGAGCATGGGCAGCATGGAGTGTGTGAAGTCCGAAACTCAGCCATGTGCACATACTACCTCTGCCTGCAAACACAGGAATGGGTGGCTACAAACCTACTCATAAACCACAATGTGAAGGGGTAATGTTCAGAATTATGAACCCTACCTCTGGGTAACCTGTGTGAGTATGTGCAGCTGTGAGGTATGGCCACCGCAGGATATAGCCGTACTGTCACATTGATGTATGTACAAGCATAGGATCCTCAGCCACCACTGTACCAAGGTGCTGAACCATTTACACAGACCCAGCAGCGAGTGTCTGCAGCTTCCCCTCCAGAATGGCATGATTGTGCAAGAATATGTAGGCTGCAGACTACAATATTGGACACAGCTGCATTCACCCTGTGTTCCCCAGGACATCACTGCAAGCAAATATGTATACCTGATAGTACTTGATGACATAAAACATCACAGTGTAAAACAGTACATATGTCTGAATATCTCTGCTAACACCAAGACCATGTAGCAGAAGCAGCACAGACACAATTACCTACAGTAATCCACTATCCTTTGCCCATTTTGACCCCGTATTGTCAACTGATCTACATATATCCCGCAGAAACAGATTGCTAGCTGTAGGTGTAGAGCACAAAAAACCTGCACTGGAGTACAACCTTCCTGGAATGGATTCACAAATTCAATAAAGAAGGTAATACCGGGCATGCTTCCATGCTTAGAGAAATGAAGGCCATGTCTGACAGCAAAATACTGAAAGGCCATACTGGGCATGCTCACATACTTAGAGAAATGAAGCCCATGTCTGTCAACAACAGTGGACTACACATATCTGACAGTCACAGATGTTTGTGCACACAATCCTCAGTACACACCAGTTATGCTTTGCACACACATTGGGTAGGAATACACATATATCCAAGGACAACACAGTATAATAGGCCAAAATTGCACATACATAGATGTGTGGAAGATAGTGACAAAACGGTGACAAAGAGCCTCCCATAATGAGACCTGTCCCACCCACCACACATCCAATTGGCTAAAACCACATGATGGGCAAATGTCAATCACCGTAGACATTTGCCTCTGGTATACCTCAGCACTATAGTGTCTGTGGTGCTTGTGCTAACTGTGTAACATGACTGTACAAGTCAGTAGTCATCTAGCAGTTGTATACACGTACCTGTGGAATATAAACCTGTGTGTGCCTGAGTGTTGTGTGTCTGCCTCTAGATGAATGGGTTATGGCCCATGCACACACACTGCACTCCCCATTGCCCTACTATGGCAAGCCTGCTGATGTCTTCACCTTGAAATACACCTTTGAGGAAATAGTAGCACAATAATCTCTGTGGTGTGTCCTGTAACTGCATACTACTGTAGTATGATGTAGTAGTTAGGTAAGAGTTCTAATTCCAGACAGGGCAACTGTGTGTGTTAGTTTGTGTGTGTAGGGATTGATGCTTTTGAGGCTATTCACACTCACTACAATTTCAAATGCCCTACTTTGCCAGGACTGCTGATGTCATTCACTTTGAAATACACCTTTGGGGAAGTAATAGCCCAGTAATCTCCATGGTGCATGCTATAACTGTGTAATGCTGGAGTGTGATGTATTAGTTAGGTAGGAGTTCTAATCCCAGACAAGGCAGCTATGAAACTTTGTGTTTGTCTGTGTAGGGATCAATGCTTTTGAGGCCATTCACATGCACTACAATTTCAAATATCCTACTTTGCCAGGGCTGCTGTCATTTACTTTGAAATAGACATTTGGAGAAAGAGTAGCCCAGTCATCTCTGTGGGTTGTCCTATAAGTGCATAAGGCTGTAGTGTGATGTCCTAGTTAGGTAGGAGTTCTATTCCCGGATATGACAACTGTAGAACTTTGTGTGTGTGTGCTTATCTGTGTAGGGATCAATGCTTTTGAGGCCATTCACAGTCACTACAATTTCCATTGCCCTACTTCGGTAAGCCTGCTGATGTCATTCACTTTGAAATACACCTTTGGGGGAAAGAGTAGCCCAGTAAGCTCTGTGGCATGTACTATAACTGTGTAATGCCGTAGTGTGATGTACTAGTTAGGTAGGAATTCTATTCCCAGACATGGCAAGTGTAAAAGTTTGTGTGTCTGTCTATGTAGGGATCAATGCTTCTGAGGCCATTCACACTCACTACAATTTCAAATGCCCTACTTTGGCAGGGCTGCTGATGTCATTCACTTTGAAATGCATCTTTTAGGAAGAGGTAGCCCTGTAGTCTCTGTGGCGCATCCTATAACTGTGTAATGCTGTAGTGTGATGTACTAGTGAGGTAGGAGTTCTATTCCAGACATGGAAACTGTTGAACTTTGTGTGAGTGTGTTTATCTGTGTAGGCTCAATGCCTTTGAGGCCATTCACAGTCACTACAACCTCCATTTCCCTACTGTGGCAAGCCTGTTGATGTAATTCACTTTGAAATACATCTTTGGGGAAAGAGTAGCCTAATAAGCTCTGTGGCGCATGTTATTACCGAGTAATGCTGTAGTGTGATGGAGTACTTAGAAAGGAGATCATTTCCCAGACATAGCAATTGTGAAATTCCGTGTAGGGATCAATGTTTTTGTAGCCATTTACAGTCACTAGGCACACCTAAAAATGGAGAACATCGGTATCTGTGCAGTAACAGAGACCTGATCCAAGGCTCCAGAAAGCACCCCTGCAATACCAGGTACAGCTCTCACCACACCTGTTGGTCAACAAACCAGGACCAAAACAATAAAGGTGGAAGAGTGTCTGTATTCACCAAGGATATTCACACCACCAGGCTACTTGCCGAACAGAATGTGTCTATAATACCCCCGATGCAACTAACACTAGGTCAGACTGCAATCCAAATTGTATAGCTTGCTACATATCTCCCATCATGCCCCATGTTTCCCACTACAGCTTTTGAAACATACTGGGGAATATTATGATACAAGCAAATACCCTAACACTGGGTGACTTACACTACCCTGCCATTAAGTGGAAAAAGTACTTGTGTACCAACACATGTGTCAATGGTTCTTGGAAGTCATAATTCCCAATGCCCTGGATCAAGTAACCCATAGTCCCACTAGGGACTCAAATATCCTACACCTGGTCATTACCAACATGGGAGATCAATGCTCCACACCTATGGTCACCCCATTGGTGGTCAGATCTGCCCATGAGCTAATCACTCTTAACATCAACATCCCTCCCTCACACCCCAGTAAGGAAACCTATGTAAAACACATCTCCAAAGCCAATGTCATGCTACACATGACAGGCATGACTAAAGTCATGACACCCATGCAGATCGGAACTGAAAGGATGACTGCTGAATCCTACATGAAGGCACTGTACGAGCACATCCACTTGTGCATGAATCGTGCTATCCAATATAGAACCAAGATGCTCCCCACCAAGAAAAGGAAGCCAATGTGGTGGCGCCCTGCCATAAACATACTGTACAACAAAAGGAGGAAACTGTTGCAGAAGCAGGGGAATTTCCTGGATGCAAAATACTCCCTTACCACCCACAGTAACAAGCAGAAATCCCTCATAACATCCACCAAAGCTAGTTAAGAACATAATATAGCCAAATATGCCAAAGACAACTGCAAGTCGTTCCATACCTATGTGAGAAATCTAAATGGCAATGCTCAGATCTGCTCTGAGCTAAAACAGGATGGAATTAAATATACTGCTCCCAAGGATATTGCCAATATCCTGGTAGATCAATTCAGTGCCAACTGCTCTCCCCTTCCACCCCCCAAAAGGCCCATCTCAACACGGAAAGATTGACAGATTCCAGTAATAATGGCCACATAGGTAAAAAACACACTCTTCTGAGCTAAGACAGTAGAAGCCATGGGACCAGTCAACATCCCGGGCTGTGTACTACATGAGCTACAAAATGAACTGGCACCTCACCTACATGCCATGTCTAATAATAGCCACATCTCAGGCTATGTGCCCACTGTGTGGTGAAGCTACAATTATCCCAGTCCAGAAGGGGGGATCCACCTCGGATGCTGGGAACTACAGCTCCAGCAGTATGACATGCCTGATCTGCAAGGACATGGAATGCATTATCATGGAAATTAAAACAAAAACATTGGCAACCTGCAAAGACTGGACCCCAACCAGGTTGGGTTTGTTTAGGGCCGATCATGTCACCTCAACCTGATTGACAACTGTGAATCCATCTCCGGAGCTGTGAAGGAGGGTAAGGTGGTTGACACAGCCTATCTGGACCTCGCCAAGGCCTTCAACACCATCCCCCAGTCTGGAATCATAGATAAATGTATCAAGCTGGCCATTAGTCCCTATATCACCTGATGGTCTGCTAACTGCTATACTGACAGAACCCACACTGTAAATGTAGGTGACATCAACTCCAGCCCCAGACAAGTGACAGTTGGAGTACCTTAGGGTTCAGTCCTGGCACCGCCCTTGTTTGGCATCTACTGCTCTGAAGTACAGTCCAACAGTAAGGGACTCTGGCAAGAAAAGGTTGCAGATGACCGCACACTGGGAGCCAAGATTGAATCCCCACATGATGTGGATATTCTACAGAAGGGCCTTACAGAAAGACATGCTTGGTGCCTGAGCCATGGCCTCAAGATCAATGCCAAGAAATGTATATTTATCCCCTTTGGGAAGGGACATGTACCTGAGAAGTACCACATAGGTGGCAGTACATTAAACACTTAAAGTGTGATAACAGACTTAGGGACACAGGTAGACAGTGATCTCTCCTTTGATAGCTACATCGCCACAACAGTCAGGAAATCTACCTATGTGGCACACCTCACCACTAAGGGCTTTACATCCAGGAAAAAGGAGGCCACTGTCCCACTATAGTCATCTCTCAGTAGACTCAGTAGACTACAATGGCCCATTATGTATGTTCCTCACACAACATCTGCAACAACTAGAAAGGCTGCAGACATACCTCACTAAAAGAATCACAAGCCTAAACCAGATTCCTATGCTGACCAACTGAAAAACATCCAGCTATACTCTGTCACATATTGTGTTCTCAGAAGCAATCTCTGCTTAACATACCTTGCCATGTCAAACCCACATCTGTTGGACATGCTACACTTAAGGAATTCCAAACCCTCACAGCCACATGCTCCAGGGATCCAAATCTTGTCATCACAATGAACAATACATGCTGGAGGGATGTGTTCCTGACCCAGAGACTCCCCAGACTCTGGAATAGACTGTCCATACATGTCAAGAAGAGTGCCTCTTTGGCCCTCTTCAAAAGGAACCTGGATGATTGGATGGGAGATAGGAAATTTACCTAGGGGATCATGTCAGCTGCCCTGCTAGACAGGGTGTAGGGAAGTAAATATTGTAGGAAGACATAACCAAGGAATTATCATGTCTAGGCATGTATAGGCCCTAAGGCTGATAGCCTAGTACCAACCTATGAACCTATGAACTACACTTTCCATTGCTCAACCTTGGCAGGGTTGCTGATGTCATTCACTTTGAAATTCACCTTTGGGGAAGGACTAACCCAGTAAGCTCCATGGCACATGCTATAACTGCGTAATGCTGTCATGTGATATACTAGTTAGATAGGAGTTCTAATCACAGACAAGGTAAGTGTAAAGGTTTATGTGTTTGTGTGTGCGTTTGTGTGTCTGTGTAGGCATCAATGCTTTTGAGGCCATTCACAGTCAGCCCAACTTCCATTGACCTACTTTGGCAAGCCTGCTGATGTCATACACTTTGAAATACACTTTTGGGGAAGAATTAACCCAGTAAGCTTCATGGTGCATGCTATAACAGTGTAATACTGTCATGTGATGTAGGATTTCTAATCCCAGACATGGCAAGTGTAAAGGTTTGTGTGTTTGTGTGTGTAGGGATCAATGCTTTTGAGGCCATTCACAGTCACTACGACTTCCATTCCCTACTTTGGCAAGCCTGCTGACGTCATTCACTTTGAAATACACCTTTGTGGAAAGATTAGCTCAGTAAGCTTCGTAGTGCGTGCTGTAACAGCGTAATGCTGTAGTGAAATGTTACTAGTTAGGTAGGGGTTCTAATCCCAGACATGGCAACTGTGAGACTTGATGTGTGTGTTTATCATACGTATCCTGTGGGGAGGTAGCGGTGAGTGTGTAACAACAGGACTCATCGTGGATCGGGTTTTGCAAATTTCTTATATGGTGGGCCTATTATATGTCACAATGTCTTCCTTACAAGGATAACAGTTGTCAAACAGCAGAGAGGCTGGGGTAGACAATCCATACCCCTACATGTGACATCATGGCTTGGCAAACAATATAGGCAATGCTTGTATTACCCAGAGAACACCCTCCACCCATGTCTCATACACAAACACACTCAGCTAGGCAACAGCCACTATGTTGGTAGTTACCTGCATATTGCCCACAGATAACAACCATGGTGTGATTGCAGTAGACTACAGAACACATGGCACCCTGTCCTATCCTTACAATAGGCAAATCATTGCATACAGTGCTCCTTCACTATGTTCCTCACTGGACGCCTGCAACAACTGTAGAGCCAGCAAATGTAATTCACAAAGGACATACCATGCCTTATACATATGCCCTGTATGGACAGATGCCACTGACATCAGGGAATACCTGTATCATGCTGTCACTGTAGGTGCAGGGGCAACCTGGTGTCCATTGCCAGTTCTCACCACATGAGGTCAGGAATGGCACATCTGATGATAACAATCTGTCTACCCAACATGCCCCAGCCAGCCCAGGTACACTTCCACATGTCACAAAACATGCATGTGGGACGTCTGCATATTCCAGACATGGTCCATGTCATGGAATATAGAACACATATATGGCAAGCATTGCAGAGCACTGGCCACCCATAATAGTAACCCAAATAACTGGATGGTGAATACAATACCCACCTGTCTGGGCCAATCCAGACACTACACATGTGATAGCAATACGTAGTCAGGCAGGGGTTTGAAACCCTGTACTGGTAAGTGTGTGACACAAACATGCTTAGGTTTTACTCTCCCAACCCCTGCCTGTCTTACTTTGTCTCTGTCTGTCTCTCTCACTCCCTCTCCGGTGGATGTGGAGCAGTGTACCTACTGTGCTTAGGCAGCAGCTTGTGTTTTGTAAGTGATGCTCATGATCAGCTGATGGCCTCTGCATGGATTGCAGTCCCCCACTAGCTGATTGCATGTGGAGCAGCTGTGGTAACATTTCCATAGCCAATTGCATAGAAACACACTCCTATAACTAGGAACATCATGTAGGTGTTGGCCCTTTTCATTCGGTGTGAGCAGGACTTCATGTCAGTGATTGGCAAACAGCATCACAGATAGTAGTGGGGTATACTTCTAACAACATACACTGTGGAGACAGGCCAACAAACAGGTGGGGGATGTTTCAGACATGACTACAGAATGTATGTGTTGCTCTTCTGCATTTGGAGTAATGTTGGTTTAACAGGGTTTGTGTGGATATGGCTGATCTACATGATTTAATACCTGTTATGACAATGTTAAGTGTTTGAGGAAACTCCCACCTGTAGGGTTATCTGCAGACTAGCCAATGTTTGGAGTCTTATGTTTCTTGTGTTACTCACAGATCACCTAACTTAGAACTGCAGAAGCATAGTCTGAGGATTGCAGTCAGTACATGGTGACAGCCATGAGAGTTACTGACTTCATATCCCCCATAGGACATATGTCACAATAAACCCTGCTACAACAGTAAATGTATGAGGGTATCACAGCAATATGCCAATACTGGCCCAGTGTTTGTGCCTCCAGCCACAAGTCTGTCAACATTTGTACATATGTCATGCAGTAAGAGGTGCATATGTTCTGTGCACCATTATTTATTATTATTATTTATTGACATCATATTTGATAACAAGCCAGTCAGATATCAGACTGCTAGGCATGTTATGTATAGTAGGGGTTATATTTAAGGACATAACCTGGACATTCTGTGGTTGTGTGTACAGTAGTGGGGTCCGTGTACTTATGGTGACTGTCGACAGTATGTGTATTGCGAATATCTACCTTGGCCTGTGTACAGACTGTGGTAGATGTCATTGTTCTTGGTCCTGTTCTGTCTGATGTTACATGCTGCTCCAGGTTATGGTACCCTATTGTCTGACATATTTGTAAGGCCAAACACACACTTGTCCCATACCACAGACAGGCATTGGACCACACTGTCTCATGGCCCAGTATATGTATGGTTAGTGTGTGGGTGGCACATATGAGGATGGTGTTGATCAGACAGTCCATATAATGTAATATTAAGCTTGCTTACCATATGTGGCTGTGGCTGTGTTCACATTGGTTGTGGGTATGCACTTTCACATAGGTGTCTGTTACTCTGTGCTGTGACATGCCTGTAGAGCCTGCTATATTTGCAGGTACATGTGTATTCCCCCATAAGAAATGTAAGCCAGTGTTGTGGCAGTCTGCCCGTAGTTTGCACAGTGCTTTGTTACAGGCCTAGCAGCTTAGTGTAATTACCCAGTGTGATGTTATGTCCAGATATTTGCCAGACGGACTGCTGCCGTCCACCATAACTGTTGTGTATGTCTGACAAAGCAGGTGTCAGAAACAGATGTATATCACTAACTAGTGGGTAGTATATGGCCATGGGACCCCGGCACCACCAGTTATTATGTTTCAGGACAGACAGGAGTGCGTGAATGCATAAACTTTGTGGGCATATGTAGTCCAGTATTTACATGATATACCCATGTACATGGCTGTTAACATCCATATTGTCAGGCTTTGTCCACATGTTTCACACTAAGGGGATCTATGTATACCTCTGGACTGACAAGAGTGTGCCAGACTGTCCACATATATTCGTCATATATCTGCTGTAGTCCACAGGATCATTACTGTGATATCAGTGGCATTGTACTATGATGACCTTAGGATGTCTGTCAGTAACTGATGGCGTACATGTCAATAGCAGATGTGACCTCCCACACACAACATGTCTGTTAAGACAACCCCTGTTACAGTAGCAACAGTCTACATATATACCTGCAATACATACATGACATTCGCTTGCACTAAGAGGTTAAGACTACTGGTGCTGGGGTATGACTCCACTCCATGTTGCTAGACATATGGTAAACATGTATATATGTATATATATATATATATATATATATATATATATATATATATATATATATATATATATATATATATATATATATATATATATATATATATATATATATATACATATACATGTGTGTGTATATATATATATATATATATACATATACACATCTATATATGTCTACACATATACAGATATATAGATATATATGCACATATAGCTATATATATATATATATATATATATATATATATACAGTGAGATCTATATATATCCATATATATGATGCACTATACAGATGTGTATAAATGCATATACATGAATATATATGTGTATGTACATGTAGACATATATCTACATATGTATATGCATATATCCATACTCTTGTCATTTGTAAACATTACTGTTGTGTATACCTTCCCAGATGTATCAAACCGTATGTATCTGATATGTGTATATTTAGATAAAACAACATATGTGATGCAACAGTAATATCACTAACAAGTACTACACAATTGTAGAAGTCACAGCAATTGTTCAATACTATTCAATATGTGTACTGACAGATATATTGGAAAAACAACAACTGTCTTCACAGCTGTCATGGTGTAGTGGTTAACTGTTGTGACAATAGTGTACAGTGTACTGGGTTCAAGACCAGCAAGGGCTGTTTATTTTGTTGCTGGGCAGAACAAGGGCTGTTGGATACAGAGTGGTTAAGGCAGTTTTGAGCAGCTTTAAGCATGTTTGTGCAGGTTTGCGCAAAGCTAAGCGGTGATAATGTACAGTTAAACGTACCGGCACTTACACAGTGTAGGCTTTGGTTACCAGTGTGCAAATGTGCTTAGCTATTATATTGCAGCAATGCTGACACCTGCTAAGCATGGTTCAGCCCTGGTAACCAGTGCTCACATCCCAGTCTGATAACATAGCAGGGTGATGACATCTGTAATAAGTGTATGTAATGCCATGTACATAGCATGCGTCTATGTGCTGTCATTACAGTAGCAAGGGGTGTGAGTCTCCTGTCTGGGACACGTGAGTATATATGGCTTGTACAACACTCTTATCCATGTGAATGTGTTACACACAAGGGTAGTATCTCAAGTTATATGCAGTCACACTGGCATGTAGTGTATCATTACATTGTTACTGTTTATAGTGCTTTCCCAAGCAAGAGTAGACTGCTAATTGTAGCACTGGAAGCAAACACCCATGCATGCATAGATGGACTCTGAGTCCTCACTGTTGTGTTCCTGGTGTGTGAGCTATGTCAAATTATATATTTCCTACTGGAATATGATCTAACAGTTGAAAAATGACTGTAGACTACTGTCTGTATAGCACATGTCAGTGAGGGCTGACATCATGTAGTAATGGCATACCTATCAGTGTCAGACGTCTGTCTTTCAACACATTCATCCTACTGCATAGCTAGTTGGCGAGCTGATGTATGTCAGTCCCTGTACAGATGTGCAGATGCCAGGTATCCATCTTGGATATGTACAGGCAATCTATACTTGACTGACACTGACATGTCTGCCCAGCTGTGTTATAAATGGCACAGATTGGACTCAGCATCCTGTACACACTACATGCCATGGATACCTCAACTACACTACCACAGTCAACAGAACATGCTTGGGTACAGGTATCCAAGACAGACACTAACCATGTTATGTAATACATGTTGCATACACGTCAACTGGAGCACCTCACCGGCCTTCTGCAGGAGGCACCCAGAGGATTGGCTGATGCATGTCACTCTCACCCTGAGGGTCACCACAGTGGTGTCTGTAGATAGATGGCCTGCTGGCACATGGCAGGTGGCATGATACCACTGTACACCCATCCCCTACACTTCCCATCTCTCCATAGACAATAGCCAGGTACACACCTATGGACACCTGGACTGATGCACCCCAGTACTGACAAATGTGTACATGTGCATTACTGAGAATATCAGTGTATGTGTGTTAGTAGACCTGTAGTTGGGAATACCCTGAGGCCTTTCACACCCACCTCACCACCCATTGCCATAGTTAGATGTGGCTGCTGCTGTACCAGACATTACATGTACCTTGTTACGCTGCTCTCCCTAAGGGCTAATTGGGTCTTGCAGTACCAACACAACACTGTTGTACAAATGAGTTGATAGGCATAAGATGCCCACTGAGTTCTGGCAAGTGTGTGTATGTGTGCATGTGTGTATATATATGTAGGGTACAGCATTCCGAGGCCACATACTCCTATTACAATATGCATTGCCACACAGTATTAGGGATAGTGATGTTGCTGCCCATAGAAGAGGCATGACAATGCATCACCCTACTATGCCTGTGGCATGTGCATTAGATGCATATCCCTGTAGTTGTACTCTTGGGATGGACAAGGGGTTGTATTGCAGTCCTGGTCAATATGTGATGGTGGGTATGTCAGAGTGTCATCATGGGTTCCAGTGCATACAATATGCACAGTGGGGTGTGGGTGCTGGGTATACTGTCATTACACCATGGTATCCCCGGTACATGTCCCATGTACCACTGTATTGTGACCACTGTCACCATCAACCATACAGGTAACTGATAAAACTATCCAGCCCAGTTATGCATGTGCTGTGTGCAACCTACCTGTAACACATTGGATACACTGACAAGGTAGTTAGCATTGATAGGCCCAGGTCTCTGTGACGTGTGTCTGACTGTTATGTGTTTGTCAATGTGTATATGATGGTATGTCACTCTATTTATTGTCCATATACAACCATTATATCCTCCATTACCATACTGTACATGCCTGAGGATGTTCTGCATGCAACATGTAACCTGGGGCACACCTCATACTAAAAGCTGTGTGGTGTGTGCAATTAAAGCCACACACATCAGTAGCACTACATGCCTAGATAGTGGTCTAGTCCCAGTGTTGCCAAGTAAGAGTGTGCATGTATGTGGAGGGATCTACTTCAGGTTGCAGAATATACATGTCCCAGGGGGTTAACTATCTAAGAACTGTGTGGCATATGCTAACATGTCACGTGTATCTTCCTGTGGACATACATTCCATCACAACTACTGTTAGCTGTATAAATGGCCTCTTCCACACTGTATAGGTGTGCAGCGATACTGGAGTTGGTATATATAGCTGAGTGTGGCTGTTGTGGACACAGCCAATATCATTGTGGTTACTGTTGAGAGTATCCCCCCGTGTAGCTGGCCATAATACTGTACAGTTCATGTTAACATGTTATGTATTTGTCTATCACACTATCTGTGGTTCTACAGCACCTCTCACCCTCCAAAGGGTAGGGGTTTGCCACCCACACCAGCACACATATGTTTACCATGTTGAGGATTACACTACATTGGGGAAGTGGACATATACCCTGCCGGTACCATTGTCAGTGATCTTAAACTAGCTGACTGCTTATTCTACATTGTATTATTCTGCATAGTCTGGCTTGATGGAATTACATAGGCTACAATGGGTTCTTTGCACAGGTACATACATCCATGTGTACAGTATTCTCTGTGTAGTGCATCAACACCTATGCCTCTGTGTGTGTTATACACAAAAATGTGGTGTGTACCACCCAGTACAACTACCATTGTCCACTGTAAAAGGGCTGCTAACAGCAGCCACCATGTAGTCACCTGTATACACCACCCCCAAACCTATTGGCCGTGTGGCACAGGCAGTAACTGTTATACAGACCTATGACATGTGTTCAACTGTACCCAGGATATGGCACAGCCGTGGTGTCACCACAGTGCCATACCCCATGTGAGATATGACAGCAGACCATCCTCCTGCTGACACATGGACACCTAAAACACAAATGGATAACATTATGGAGACCACAATCACTCAGTGTTACTAACAGCTATAATGCATCATGGCTGCACAGCTACACTACCTGACATGTAAGCATTAAACATTGCTGCTGACAACATGTTACACAGCAGTACATTGATACATTGTAGTACAGTCACCGTGTGCATCAGAACCATATTAGCCTGTCACTGCATCTATGTTATGGATGACAGGGATGTGGCACAAGTATCATCATATGCACAGGGTATGTTGTTGGTTTGCCAGAGACCTAGGCTGGGCCATACATTTGACACCACATGTATGAGTGAGGGGTTTTAATTACTTATATGGCTGTGGTGATGTGGTGTGTATAGGTATGGGGTTGGCCTAGGTGGTTTTGTATTGTGTGTGTGTATGCATGCATACAGTTCTGTCATGTGGCTGCCCTATACAGGAGTTTGTTGGACAGCTGCAGACCATACCTGGCAGAGTGTGCAGTTCACCACCTCTGGCCATGGACACGAGAACTGTGCCGGCCATGGGTTCCACGGGCATGTCCAGTTACAAGCCTCGATATGCTACTCTCCCCTGATGATGAAATATGTTCACTGGAACCAGGTCCCTCCTGAGACTGGCCAGGGCCACGTGAACGTGGCCTGCTGTGGTGTGGACAGTGCCCCCCCTGCAGTGCTGGGGCTGATACTGCCACTATGGGAGCGGCTTGTTGTCCTTACACATCCACGTCAACCTCCAGATGTAGGTCATTACAACACTCCCACCACATGCTCTAGCATGGGCAATCCACAGTCGAGGAGGCCCACCATCTCACATCACCATCTATCCATGACCTCTGTATAATAACGGAGGGCACCTGCAAGATCACGGATGCTGTCACTTACAGCTGAAAAAGCAGCCCTCTGCAGCCTCAGACCCTGTCTGGTGTACTGTTCCGTACATGCCTGCGCCTCCATGACAGCCTGAAACATCTGTCTGGTGGTACCAGATATGGCACTTCTGCTAGGGGCACAATGACCAGTGGCCCACCCACGAGCACCCTTGTACATCTGCCTGTGTGGTACCATGCCAGATATCCAGCTGTCACTGCTGTGTCCAGACACAGCAGCCATAGATACCACATTGTCCTGTGCACTGCCACCAACCTCCAACTGTCCCTCTGTTATGGCCACTGGTGATGGGGTATCTATAGGCAAAGTGACTGTGTACAGGGATGGGGTGGATAACAGGGGGATGACAAATGATGATGCAGTTTTGGCCTCTGACAACCCCGCCTGTGCCTCAACACACCCATCATCATTTTCAGTGTCTGCATGGACACCAATATCAGATTGCATGCAGGAGGAACCCTGACCCACCTCGCCACCTGTGAGGGGAAAACAAGAAATTCACTTTAAGACCTGTATGTCATTGCTTAACAGTACACACACACACACACACACACACACACACACACACACACACACACACACACACACACACACGCACACACACACACACTGACATTCCACCATAATACCTAGCTGTCCCTGGGTTTACAGACTGTCCCAAGTTTATTATCTTAAGTTCCCCATCCTGCATCTCACTTGGAAACCTACACTAATTAATACCAATCATTAATGTATCATTCTTCTAATTGCCTAGACAAGTGACCACAAAACATGACCTGTTACTCCATTACCTCTTTAACTTGATTGGAGTCAGTTTTACAATGCCTCACTGCTGTCATCCAGTGTTCACCCTGGGTTTGTCCAGACATCATGAGCATGGCCCCCATATATTAGGGGCTACTGCAGTCACTCAATAATGTCACGCACTGGAGTGTCATACACAACTATTGCTCAGTAGATGCAAGATCTGTTGCTCTATTAACGTATTATGTGGACAACAGTAATATTTGGATACACACTCAAAATGGATGAGGAAAAGGTGCCTCACAAATAACTTCACCAATACAAAAAAAAAACAAAGCACCTAGAACCACTGTAGGCACAAACTCCAACTTTATTAACACACGAATAAAACCAAAAAAACGCTTAACTTGTTCACTGCATTATTCGTTAACAATGTAACTTCATCAGCAAATGCTACAATAGTTAAAACCAACCCCTTATATAGGAGTATAATTAACTAATTATCCAATACCTATTAAAGTAACCTTTAATAAATTAACAAACAATACTCACAAAGGAAGCTAAAGGACTAATTATAAATACATAGATTAAAAACGTTTAAAATAATAGTAACAAAACATACAATTTAGAGTGCATTTGTGCCAATATAAAAACTGTGTATATAAATAAATAATTAATATATAAAAACTTTCAATAAATAAGTATATGTATAAATAAATATACCCCGGGATTCATGAAGCTCGGCGCAAGGCCGGCGTAAGGTCTCCGCCGGCGGTGCAGTGAATAGCCGGCGCAGTAGCGCCATATGCATATTAATGAGAGTGCACCGCAACCACAGACATGTGCGTAGTGTACGTGAGCGAGCCCAGGTAGGATGCGTCTGGAGGCGTGTCTAGGCCGGCATGAGGTGAACAACCTAATGTGCTGACAGCCACGGTCCGCCCATAATAGTAATGGCAGCAGCCAGGTCCCGTGCAGAATGAAACGCACGTAGAGTATGCAACATAGTACCCGTCCCAAATAAACGGAGAAGCAAATACAAGCCACGAAGGCTTAAGTGTACCCGTCCAAGGAGCAAAGGATACGCATAAGACCGCGTTTGTCCCGCAATGCACCGTCAGTGGTTACACTCAGAGAAGGTGTACAGCAGCATGTCAGCGCGCCGCACCGACATAGGAGCAGCGACTAAGGTCACCACCTGTCCCACTCTGGGTGGGCCAGTCTCTCTACGGGCAGTTGTGTCCCGAAAAAACGTATTAAAATGGCAAATGTGCTAAGATTGTAGGACATAATGATATCCCGTATTTAATGTAATGGTAGCATGAATTGGTTATTTCTGTAACTGAAATACCTAAATGTCACAAGAAACAGAATAAGCAAGCAAACTGCCACAACAATAAGCTTTTATTTAGGCAAACAAGTGAAGTTCTATGCTATATAGTGACCGTGTGTATGTGTCGGCCTGTAAAGTCAGATGTGAGTCCCGGAAATATCCCAGCTTGAAACTGGAAAAGGTGGCAACCCCAGTAGCGACATGGGCATGGTCACCAGGGTTACCAGCTGTCCCAATGTGCCATGGACAGTCCCTGATTGGACAGTTGTGTCCCTGCAACAATCGGAAAAATGGAAAATGACCTCAGATCCCCTGCCAAAATATTCACGCAATATACATGTAATAGTAGTATAAAACATATACATTTGTATATGAAACACATACATGGCATAAGAAAATGAATAAGGAACCTAAATGCTTACAGAATAAGCTTGTAGTATGGCAAACAAGTGAAGTTCTGTCAACTGCACTGCCGTGGGTATGTGTAGTCCTGCAAATTCAAGTTTCCACATAACATGCCCCACTATGGGCATTGGAAAAGGTGCCAACCATAATGGTCACAAGCAGTAGTGAGAGTACATAGCCGGGTAGCTGTGTTGACATAACAACAGTAAGGAATCAAGATACCTTAAACACAGGCAAACATGTGCATAGCAACATATCCCACACCCAGCAACGTCTCTGTCGCATACACTGGATGGCGTATGTTGAAGTGTAATATCCAGAAGCAGAACCCATGCATTCAGATGTAATACACAATAGCCTCATTGTACATGTCAGTCCCACCCATGTACACCTGTGCACCCTAACCTGCTAGCATCCGTGTGCAGCTATACACCCACACACAATGTGCATACCTGAAATGTGGTAAGATGTTTGTGTTAGGCAATGCCATGCGGGCAAATCATTACCCACATGTCACCAACCCACCTCAGGTACAGATATGGAAATGGCTGCATGTGAATGTGTCTGCAGAATGTGTACATCCGCATGTGGTATGTACCCGTCGAAACCATATAGGTTTGCATACGACACGGTGCACATAACTGTACACATGTGGACAAGTCGGGTTGTTGAACCACCGCATCGATGATTAGCTATGCAGTGAAGTCGATCACATATAGCGGAACACATGCCTACCAAACAGGACGTCCTAACAGGGTGCTACAGGCAAAGAAGGGGAAGGTGGGACATCACATGTGGAGAGTAGCGTTGCCGGACGGCCAAATACACACGGTCAAGGTAAAGGACGGAACAACATGCATATGGCGGATGGATGTTGTTCGTAAAATATATAAAAACACATATGAAGTGCCAGTTTAGACTCGAAATACTATATAATGCATTGAATTGTACCGTACAATATGGCAGTAGAACTAAGCCTGCATGTAATTGGTGAAGCTAAGCTGTAGTGTGATGGAATTCTGATCCTGGCAGTAACCAGTACAGCAGGCTTATGTCTGTCAGCATTAATTATCTGCTGGGTTACAGAACAATAAATGTATGTACATGCATAACATCACCCCTTCCCCTGAGGAGGATGGCCTTGTGAGCTCTATCGAAGATAACAGTACAATTCCTTACCAGAGAGACAAAGCAACGTATTAAGACATTAACTGACTACAGTATCGGAACAGTCTAGGGTCCTTGAAACAGCTACAATCACAGAAGGACACTGTAATTGACAAGGCTGTGTTATTCTCATGGGAAAACATTTTAAAAGCATGACCCCAGCACCCACATATGTATAGACTATTGTGGACCATAGTGATGGAAATGCCCTGTGACCGACCACGTCAGTAAGGTGGGCAAAAGCTGATTGTAAACACTATATAAAGAAACTGCTTACTGTATAGAGTCAGACAAAACTCTCATACTTGGACTGTATATTATTTAGCCTGCCTGTGTACACTACTAAAACTGTCTGAACCCGAGCCTCCTGTGTTATTGACTGTCACTTAGAAAAGCCTACTGATAACTACAGTCTGGTTTTAACAACTTATTTGACATTGTGATCCTTGTAATCCCGAATTCCCTTGGTAAGCTACAGGTCAGAGTGCATGGCTGGTTAGACATCTACGCAGGAGAATTTGCCTAAATGGTTCTTCTTGAATGAAAAGACCTCCGACTGAATTGTTGTGTGTAAAGAGGCTGTTTACTGTCTGATCTGTGGCTGAAAAGCGGAAAACTGGATCCCAAGAAGAAATCGTGCAGCCTTAAACAGGAGGCTCAGGAAAGGAGTGTTTGCCTCTTTGTCTCTATTGTAGATCAGGGACCAGACTACATTGTGTTTCTGTTAACAGTTGTGATAGCGGGTCGAAGACCTATCCAAATACTGTTAAATCTGAACATAGGTCAGAGGAACACACAGCAGAGTAAATAGTCATTGTAGACTCTACAATGGATACAGGGAAGGAGACACCACGTGGTATGAGAGAAGGGTACGTAGCAGTCGTGTAGAGGATATGGGAGATTATTGAAGAAACAGATCATGTGATCCGCGTTTGACGGGTGACGTGAAGTATATGCAATCGCAGAGAGCACATAATGTGAGTTATCCAGCAAAATGGGGTAATAAATATGACATTGATGGCATATTACACAAAATATCTTTACTGAAACATTGTAATCCCTGAAAATGTGATGCACATGTTCTAGGGTAAACACCTGTTCCACCCTGAGAGGCCAGTTGTGCCCTGCAAACAAACCAAACAAATGGCAAATGTCCTGATATCTCAGGACAAACATTTCCCAGATATCTTTCAAAATGGTAGCATAAAACAGTAATTTTGTATCTGGAACAACAAAATATCATAATAAACAGAATAAGCAACTGTAATGCTACAACAATTGGTAGATCTCCTGGCAAAAAGTGAAATCCTGTCCTATGTACTGGCCGTGGGTATGCTTTTTCCTGGAAAATTACACGTTCCGAACACTAATGTCCCACATTGTGCATTTGAAAAGGTGGCAGCCCTAAGATGTGCAGGCGACAAAACAGCGACAATTGGGTATCCGTCATGCACATAGGTGGATTGAGGTAGTGAACCGAAGGGAACAGAACACTACAAATGGCAAAGCATCATACGTACACAGAGAAGATCATAATACAGTAGTACCGATAGCCCCCCCCCACAACCCCCTACCACCTCCGATACCACATCCAGGATATGAAGCGGGAGGGCAGGCTAGTCCCCACACGTTATCCTGTGGCAACAGAGGTATCACAATGACCAAATGTAACAGAAGCTATTGAAACCACATCCCGAACTTGTAACATACCTAGGGACACCCGAGTAAGAAGACAGTCACTAGAACAGAGTGAGGATATCTGTCAATTAATTGAAGTACCGAACCCTCATGCAGGACAGGAAGGCCAGGACCCAACCCCCATAGTGTATAGACCGTGGACACCAGAAGATATCTGTAAAGTCACAGAGGGAATTCCCCATCTACAAAGTAATCGCTGTTCACCATGCAATACCCCTGTATCTTCTGATCGGAAAACAAAGGGGGAATGGTGGATGGTACAGTATGTACAAGCTGTAAATCATGTAATAATACTTAGGGTAGCGATGGTGCCAGACCCACACACTATATTCAGTGCTATGAACACGCCACAGAAGTATCTTACCATGGTACATATAAGCTATGCTTTTTTTGCAATACCTATACATCCAGATAGTCCG
Organism: Protopterus annectens; assembly: GCF_019279795.1. NCBI lineage: Eukaryota > Metazoa > Chordata > Ceratodontiformes > Protopteridae > Protopterus > Protopterus annectens. The sequence goes on along the minus strand of NC_056746.1, from coordinate 722,217,987 downwards.
TATTGCTTTGCATGTACATTCAGGGTAACAGATACAGCCATACCCGGCTATCGCGGGGATACTGTGAAAGTACAATGATATTCCCACAGGAGATGGCTAGCTACATTCCGGTGTTAACTCCACCCGGGGCCAGTCAAGTTCTACTTTATGTGGATGATATTCTGCTTGCGGCCCCTACCCAGCAGCAATGTATGGAAGATACAATAGCATTGTTGAGATATTCAGCAGAACAGGGACATAAAGTAAGCAAGCATAAATTGCAACTACAGAGAATACAGGTCAAGTACCTGGGATATGTGGTATCCAAGTAGGGTAGAACATCACATGACGATAGGAAGGTAGCAATTTCATAAGCACCCAAGCCAACTAACAAGAAGGGAATGAAGTCCTGTCTGGGCCGACTAACATTTGTCAAAGCTGGTTACCAAACAATGCTTTGGAATCCGCTGTATTGTCTGCCTTAATCTTTAATACACCTATGGCAGCACAACACATACTACACTGGATTACAGTAGCAGAAACAGCTTTCTGCAGACTAGAACGATTGATAGCTTCAACATCTGTAGTAGGTCTCCTGAATAATCATAACACATGTTGTCAGACTGTAGATTGTAAGCGGAGATATATGACGTCAGTCTTGATGCAACAGCATGGAAGTAAGCAACGCTACATAGCTTACTACTCATTGCAGTTGGACACTGTGGCATGGTCAGTGCCACATTGTGTACAGGCAGTTGTTGTAGCACCCATGGCAGTACAGGCCGCGGCCTTAATGTTACTAGACCACCCTCTCACTGTGAGAATGTCTCATGCAGTTGCGATCAGTCTGCTGCAAGAGAAGATAGCATTCCTGACCCTTGCTAGACATTTGTCTTGTTTGACCATACCACTGAGTCAACCTCATATGGTGATTGAACGTTGTACAACATGAAACCTATCAACGTCACGTCCGACACCTGTGTATGGCACACCACACAGTTGCCTATACGAAATGGATTAAATAACTACACACAGACATGATATCACTGATATACCCTTAGATGATGCAGAGGTGACAGTTAATGTATACGGATCATGTAGACAGAGTCCTACAGGAACGAATCAAGTAGGTTATGCAGTAGTTATTGATAATGAGATTGTAGACGCCCAAACCCTGCAGCATAACGTGTCTGCTCAAGCAGCAGAATAGATAGCTTTAACACGTGCTTGTACTGTAGCGGAAAACTGATGTGTGGACATATGTCCCGATAGTCAGTATGTTGTCTGTACAGTGCATGTTTATGAGCAGCAGTGGAAGAATAGGGAATGATAACATCCACCGGTAAACCGATTAATCATGCGCAATTGATCTTGAATGCATTAGACTCCATTCAGTTACCCACTAAAGTAGGTAATTGTAAATGTGCAGGTCATAGAAAGCAACAGGATAACAGTAGGAAAGGTAAGGCATGAGCTCATGCATCTGCAAAACAAGCAGCCTCACACTTGGAAAGTGTTTGTGTGAATGAGGAATGACAAACCTCAGACAGTTTAGATGTAGAAATTTTACAAACAATGCAAACATCAACTACGAAAGCAGAAAAGCCGGCGTGGGTATGACGAGGAGCAATCCTTGAACACGGACTGCACATATCCACAGTGATAAAGCCAATATTAACGTCTAATGTATTCAGATATGCGGCTTTGTGGAGCCATGGGTAGAGACATGTCTCAACAGGGGATGGTACATTTGGTTAACAGAATACCCCTAACATACGGAATTACGAACCACATACAAACATCATGAGCAGCGTGTCACATTTGCAGTAGATATCATGCACAGAGAGCATTTAAACCGAAGGGAGTGAGTTTACCTACACCACCATAACCGTTCCGTACTATTTGTATGGAGTTCATACATCTGAATAAATGTGAAGGGAACAAATACTGTTTAGTGATTACACATATATATAATCAAAATGGGTAGAAGCATTCCCAACCATGAACCCGGATGCAGCAGCAGTGGCAAAGGTGCCAGTAAAATAAAGTATCCCTAGATCTGGCATGCTGTAAAGAAGCTACAGTGACAATAGAACACATGTAGTGAACCAGACAATCACGCAACCTGGGGGATTATTTTGTATTTCCATGAATGTAAATTGCATGTACAACCCACAGTCAGCATGACTGCTGGCGCCATAAAATGGGATCCCGAGAAATAAGTAGAGGAGGTTGGTGGGTGACATCCAGATGAGTTACATGTGCTGTCTACCTCTAGCATTGCTGAGCATGACAACAGTTCCAAATGTAAAGTGCTGCACCCACTTCGAAGTAGTATGTGGAATGGCATATCATGTGCCAGAGTGGAAAGCTGTCATGCCTGCAGAGCCGGAGGTCGATGGCTCATTAGCAGGTGACATGAGAGGATTGTTAACCAATAACACTGTTCTTCAGTTAAAGTCTTTTACAGATAAAGAGCAAACGAAGACGGACGCATAGCTGACACCAGTATCCTGTGTGTATGTCACTGTTATCCAAAGAACTTTATTGGCAAGTGGAAAGTGTGAAGGTCTGTACCAGGTACTGTTGGCAACGCCTACTGCAGTAAAGTTTGCAGAGAGGTCGTCCTGGGTCCACCTCACATTTTTCAAACCGGTAAAGGATATCAAGTCTGATTGACATCTTGTAGCTGATATACCATAGAGCCTGAATCACCCGGGAAAGACTGTATAACAATACAAAGCAACCCCAAAGACATTTTGTTTGCTGTCCTAATGATTATACACCTATTAACCATGTTTGTGTTCACTTTACATTTGCGGGACCTTACCTGCATATAACTACACGGATACAAATACTGATACGTGATGAACTGGCCACAGAGTGTCTTCCACACTTCAACAAATACCTAGGCATGATGCGTGTGCATATACAGACTATGAACACTTTAAATTGCTGTGTTTGTACTGCCATACCTACATCATATGGAGGACTTCCGATGAATGTTGTCCCCTTGGGGATAGATTGAGACTTGTGAATATTTACACTTTGATACAGGTTCTGTGAGATCACAGGACAACGTGGCACTGTACTTACCTGTTACACAAAAAGGAATTGTATGTTATCATAAACATGATACAGTTTCAGTTGGTGGGAGTATTTGTAACATAACTGTGTCTTACGAATGTCATATAACAGCCAAAGATCACAGTACTACTTGTAGCACCATTCATTATTTGTATTGAAACATCATGAGAACAATGTGAAAGGATGTGCAGAAACATCCTGAATTGTATAAACAGTCCTCTGTTAGAGACAGGAAAATGTTACATGCAGAGGTAACCCGCATCAGTAGTAAAGTAGAATATTGTTATGTTGTTTGTGGGAAAAAAGCATATCAATGGTTACCTGGGAATTGGTCCGGCAGTTGTTATTTGGGTTATCTGGCTCCAGTCACATGACATACTGCACAATTGCCTCTGGGTGCGAAACGAACTATAACACATATAGCTTGAAGAACTGGGAACACAGTCGAGAAACCTACTAATCCAGTGGGTGAAATGGAAGCTGTTCTGACATTCCAGTCTTCTGCAAGAGATAAAGGAATATCGATTCATATGGACTTGAGTGACAGCGTCATAACCTGGGCTGGAACACTCCCAGCTTGTGGAGTAGTGAAATCAGTCAGGGAACAGAGGAAGTTATCAAAACCTGTCGGAGGAATGATGAATGTGACTTTCCGCTCATGAACTTGTGACTGATGAACTGGATGCAATGAGAACTGTTGTGTCACAAAATGTAATAGCGCACGACTGCACCGTGGCGGCGATAATTGGTACGTCTTGGCGCTTATTAAAGAAGATCGCTGTGTCCAACTACCACATGAAAAGACCAAAATCAACGCCCACCTAGAGGTAATACAGCAGGTGTCATCCATGGTGGAACCAGGCCCAAACCCACTGACGAACCATTTCCACAAACCATTTGGTGGATGGGGTCAGTCATACTGAATATCATGATTGCCATTTGTGTTGTTCTGCTCATATTGGGAGCATGTGTCTATTGCGGGATACTTTGCATGTAAGTATTAGTCAGGGACTCTGGCGACATATCTGTACCCGAGACTATGTATCAAGACCTGTAGTGGTATTTGTCAATAGAAAATGCAATCCTTCTTGAAATGTACAACAAATTACTTGCCTAGTTAAACGTTCCAGAGAGGAAGAGGCTAGGGAATGAAATAATGTTGTATATGTTTCTGGATAGAATAGAAGCAATCAAAGGAGGGAGAATGTTAGCAAAATACATATTTAAACATATATATGACGTGCAACTTTAGAAGCAAATAGTGTATAATGCATATTATTCTATCTTACAATATGGCAGTAGAGCTTATCATGCATGTAATTGCCTGTAGTGTAGCTGCAGTGTGATTGAACCCTGACCCTAGCAGTAACCAGTGCAGCAGGTGTATGTCATTCAGCATTAGTCATCTGCTCGGTTGGAGAATAATACATGTATGTACAGGTATATCTGTCATCTTTCCACTGAGGAGGATAGGCTTGTGAGCTCTAACACAGAGTACAGCTGCTCAGCAGAGAGACAAAGGAACCTAGTAGGAAATGGAGTGAGGACCGGATCTGAACAGTCTTGGAACCGTGACAGAGCAGAATTTACCGAAGTACAGTCTAATTGAATATGTGGCTCGCAAGGTTGTGCTATCCTCATGGGAAAACATTTAATAAGCATTACCTGAGCACTGTTGTAGGAATACAACGTTGTGGACTCTAGCGATGTAAATGCCTTGTGACTGACCACATCATTAATGTGTGCAAAAGATGATAGTATACCCAATGCTCATACAGCTGTAACATGTATAGAGTAAAACAAATGTCTAAACTTTTACTGCATAGTTCTTTGCCTCCTGCTGCACAGTAGTAAAACGTTATTAATCTCAGCTTCCTGTGTTATTGACTGTCATTTTGAAAATACGAATGAGTGTTACAGTTTGATTTAAACAACTTAATTAACAGATGTGTACGTTCTAGCATGGGAATAGGTCAAGCCAACCATCACAATGTCCATGTGTACCACATACAAACAGCCAGTAACACGCAGTAGTAGTGCATGAAGGCATACGACTGTGGGAATAGTACAGGACATATGGCACGTGCCAAGTGCAGATGCATGACACAAACCCCAGGATGGGTGTCCCTGCAAAGAGGAACATGTGCCAACCACACCTCCCACAGATGTACCGGCAATAAAAACACATGGCAAACACACAGAAACACTACTGTCCAACACACGACTGCAACGGAGCCTGGTCAAACACCAACATGAAGCATGCACAAACAGGGACTTGTGTAATGTTTGCCTTAACACCCCCCCCATAGGCCAAAGGGGAATACAATGGACATTTGCATGTAATGTTGTGAAGGATGTGTGGTAGTCCTCAGTATCACAGTGTTAGGGACACAGATACACTGTCATCAACTGTGACGTATGTGCACTGTACACAGCATACCTGCATGTAATACAGAGGACAATCATGTGCCACAGAAATATACACTGGAGAAAGAGTATAGGGGATAGACAGGTGTAAATGTGACAAACTATGAATATAGGTTCATACGTCCATAGGTACAGGGTAGGCCATCGTCCCAGGTTCAGCCATAACACTACACCATAGTTAGGATGACTTTGCCAACCTTCTGTGCTTCAGATAAAATACTCATGATATTGCTGTACCTCCGTCAAGCAGGGATAATGATGTAATCCCTGGCCTATACCCGCAATTCTCCATCCAATGGACAACATACCCGTGAACAAGGCTAGGAAGGATGTCTGTCTCACATGTACTGTGATGTAGATCCACAGCATTATGAGTGTCTGGGTGATATATGTGTCACTCAAACACATCCCATTAATGACCGTGACAAGGTAAATGTCACCTGCCCTAGTGGTTCTGAGGGATGCAGATACAGTAGGTGAAGCATACACATGACATATGGGTTGACATGGCCTCGTATGTCAGGCACAGGTCAACACTAAACAGCAGGTATGTGACGTAATGTGGCAGGGGTCCTACAAGTGGGGCAGCATTACACAAAATGATGTCATCCTGCATCTGTACAACAATTAACCTATGAGGGCTTCCCAGCTGCTGTAGGTGTATGGTCAGATACAGTCTGAATGGGGCAATGTAGTAAATTATAGGTGTAACACGTAATGGGTACAAGGAGACAATGACCTAGCCTGATGTAGATGTGAATCCCTGCACAAACAGGTGGGCAATGTAGAAGTCCCACACAACCACGATAGCAATGTGTGTGTTGAATGAATGGTGACCGACAAACTCTGTCCCCTGATAATCACCCCTGTGCTGAGTGGACAGCCACCTATATGCTGGACAGGGGTGACCTAGTAGTTCTCCACAGGTATGATATTGCATTACTTAGCATTTAGCTGTGGGACATGTCCCTGACAGCAGATATGCATATCTGGGAGGCCCCTTCGAAGGATATCTGTGTCAGATGTCCGTCCCACTATGGCACCTGTTTTGCAGTCATCTACAAACAATGTTGCCCATAAAACCCCTGTGTGTGCCTGTACCGTGGAAATGTAGATGTATGACAGGAGTGGACCCACGGAAGGGCCCCATGGGACACCACTTGCGACAGGCAGTAGGTCTGACACGCTGCCAGCAACTATGACCGTGTGGGTTGTGTCACATAGACAGTTTACAACACATTCTGTGATGTACGTGTTCACATCCCAGCCAATGGGTTTATCAACGATACCTGAGGGGTAATGTGATGAAGGCCTTTGCCAGGTCAAGGTAGGCTGTATGGACTGCAACACCCCATCAATGGCCTCGGTGACTGTCCCAAAATGTCAACCATGCTTTAAAGGCATGAACCGCCCTGAACAAGACAAACCGTGTTGGATGCAAAGTATGTATGTCCCCTATGCAGTCATACGAGCCGCAGTATGATCCCTCCCCATGTCTTTGCAGATAGGTCTCCTCATGGTAATGGGACAGTAATAACCAGGCTCAGTGGAGGCATTGGCCCTGTGACGTGGGACTACAGTTGCCATGCGACACAACCTGGGTACCTTACCTGAGGTGAGGCTACAAAGAAATAGCTGTCCTAACTGTGGGTCTAATTCCTCAATGAGATAGTGGAGTACACAGTGGGGTCACCAGCTGGTCTCATGGATGCTATGTCCACTACCCTGGAGAGAGCATGTCCCACCTGTGTGTCACAGAACATTTGGTGACCACAAACCGCTGGTACAGACATCTCCTCATGTGTGGGGGAGGGTGTGGAGATGTCCTTACTGGACTTGTCAGCCTGTATGTTGGCAATGTGTGTATGTTGAGTAAACTCCACCTCTTTGTGAACCCAGTCAGAGCATATGTGGGAGTGACCTCCCAGGTGTTGAGCATAGCAACTGAAGGTGGTATGATTGTCAGCCAGGTCCATGTAGGTATATCTGTGGAATGTGCCCTGGACCATGGCACGACAGTGTGTAACTCTACACATATGATGACCAAGGGTGTCATACCTCACAAGGTGTCTGCTCCACCTTGTAGTAGCCACCTCCTCGTGTTGTACATCCTGTGTATGGCTGGGGTACACCACACTGGATGCTTGGCATTGGTACAATGAACCACAGTTGGGTAAGTGAATGCCTGGTTCATGCAGTCCTGTAGGTACTGGTAGATGGCAAATGTGATTGATGCAGTGGCTGCAGTACTGTCGACCACTGGCTCAGGGTCCTTAAAGGAGACCACAGTAGTGTGCAGAATTGTGTAGTCTGCCTCTGAGCAAGCAATGTGTATGGTAACTGGCAACACTCACAGCAACGGATGCCAATAGCAGAAGCCAATGTCCAAATAACATAGATTAACTTCTGCATGACAATATGTCTTATCATACATGTATTGACACGTGTGTGCTAATTACAATTGCAAATGGCTGGTAAGACTGGCCTAAAGTTCCTGTGATGTACACAGTCTGGAGGTGTTGTTCCGATAATAATGTGGCAATACCTCCCAATCGTGACCTCTGGGTATGAAAGTGGTTGTTAACCTGCAACATTGGATGTACACCATTGGGTTCTGGTGTCGGAAGACATGGTTCCTGTAGCACTACACAGTATGGTTAGTCAAGCAGACATCCGATTGCTGAACACACAGCATCAGTGAAACCCACTGCTCACAAGGACACAGTCCGACAAGCTCTACACTTTACATATGCACAGTGGTGTCCATTGTAGGACCCAAAATTGTCTAAAGACCAGAATTATGTCTTATTTCAATGCGTACCTGAACTCATTGTCATCACAGGTACACATATGCACCGCAAGCGTGTTTAATGTTGTTGATAGCTGTCCATGTAATGCAGCACAGATGCACAGAAATACCCAGGGTACTGGGTCCATAGAACTGCGTCCACATCACAGTCCCGCACACATGAAGGATGTGTAATGGGTACTGTCGATTGTTGCAGTCAAGGGATTCTGGGTATGTAGACTCTGGGCTCGGTGTTGTTTCGCAGGCAATCCTTTGTCCGCCCGTGGGAGGGATGTGTGCGCAGCACCTGCCTTACTCTCCACTAATAATGCAAACCATCCACCGGAGAATGCTAAATGCAGGTGTGAAATGTGTACAGCCCTATACTAGTGTCCAGTAGGCAATTGTCATGGATGGACAACCGTATGGCCAAGATGGCACCCACAACTGCAAACCGGGTAAATTACACAGCGGTAAGGCATAACACAGGAAATACACATAGGGACTACAGTTGACATTCCACATACAAAGCTGGACCGTCGTGCCAACACCGGCGTACACAGCACTCAATCTGCCAGCAACAGAATGAGGAGCACCCGCTACCATACAGCGGAACAGATGTGCGACCTGTGGAACACATACTAATGGCACACACACAACGTCAAGTAGGATATGTAAACTATGGCATTCCCACCTATGAAGACAACATGGTTAAATGAATACATAGGTAATCAACATGTTCTGGTGGTGTTATATTGGAAATACAGTGACGGATATGTCCCATTGGGATGTCTGAGGTTTATATGAAGCAGTTGCTAACCAGCATCTTTGGATGTATGTCATTTGTTCACAGTACTAAATCACCTGGTTATGTAGCACCATGTAGAATGGGTAGTCAAACAGACATCCGCGATTGGGGAACATACACCAGCAGTGAAAAGCACTGGGCAGGTGGACACAGTCCAGCAACATCTAACTTGACATATGCACATCGGTGTCCATTGTAGGACCCAAAAATTCCATTAATTGAATGCCTGCTAGCTTCCTGCATTACTCACGTGATCTCATTGTCGTCACCACGTCACAGGTACACATATGCACCGCAAGCGTGTTCAATGTTGATGATAGCTGTCCATGAAATGCAGCACACATAGATTCATAGATTCATAGGTTATTACTAAGCTAACTGCCCTTGCGAGCCATTGTAAGCCTAGCCAATTATCCCTTGTGAGACTCAAACCCTGCACCTTATGTTTGTAAGGCAAACACCTTAACCATTAGGCCACCCTCCCATGCACAGAAATACCCAGGGTACCGGGTCCATAGAACTGCGTCCACATCACAGTCCCGCACACATGAAGGATGTGTAATGGGTACTGTCGACTGTTGCAGTCAAGGGAGTCTGGGTATGTAGAATCTGGCCTCGGTGTTGTTTCGCAGGCAATCCTTTGTCCCGCCCCATGGGAGGGATGTGTGCGTAGCACCTGCCTTACTCTCCGCTAATAATGCAAACCATCTACCGGAGAATGCAAAATGCAGGTGTGAAATGTGTACAGCCCTATACCAGTGTCCAGTAGGCAATTCACATGGATGGACAAGCGTATGACTAAGATGGCACCCATAAATGCAAACCCGGTGGAATTACACTGCCGTAGTAAGGCATTACACAAGTAATACACATAGGGACTACACTTGACATTCCCCATACAACAAACACAGACAACCAGCCGATGAAGTCCAAAGCAAAGACGAGGTACTGCAGACACCGTCAGTAACCACTCAGAGCACACCAGGAATTAAATGCAGTCACCATAGTTTATTGAAGCTCTTTTCGTCTGCTTCATAAGCAGACTTATTCAGAATACATACAATGCAGTCCAACCTACTACATGTAAAACCCTTAATTGGTCAGTAAATTAGATGTGCTAGGTATTAATTACATGCCTTAAAGGCAAACAAGCAAACAAACTTTACTTGGGTTACAGATTCCACACAGTGAGGACATCAGACATTGCTTTGAAAGGTACATTCTTCATAGAGAAATAGAAATATATGTATATATATGAAAGATGAACCAACATAATGTTTTCCAAATGTCTGACTGTGTAAGCTACATATATATGTTCTACGGATTGTGCCAATATATTAAAAGAACTGCAGACACATAGTAATATAAATGAACCATAATATATACAGATAAACCGTATGATTATGACTAATGTAAAATAGACCAACGAAATGTAAAGATTCACAATGTGGTAATGTAAATATTCATTTAGAAGGTTACTTAAATAAATCAATTCAGACATCCATGTCAAAATACTAACACAAGGCCAGCGAGGTGCTTGCCCTCACATGTACTGGGATGTTGTTCCACAGCATAGTGAGTGTCTGGGTGATGAATCTGTCCCACCAACACATTCTATTAATGACAGTGTCAAGGTGTACGTCACCTGCCCTTGTGGTTCTGAGGGATCTAACTTCTTTAGGTGAAGCATAGTCATCAGATCTGGGTTCGACATGGCCTTGTATGCCAGGCACAGGTCACCTCTGGGCAAGTGGTATGCAACTGTATACATCTGGAATTCTTTCAGTTGGTCAGTATAACACATATTCCTGAGACCCTGCATCTGTTTGTCGATGAACTGTTGGGGCCTTTCCAGCTGCTGCAGGTGTCGGGTCAGATACATTCTGAACGGGGCATTGTACCCAATCATAGGTCTAATGAGTGATGAGTACAAGGGGACAATGACCTCCCTGATCTAGATGTGAATCCCTTCATGATGATGTGGGCAATGTGGAAGGTCTACCTAACTACGTTAGCAACGTGTGTGTCTAACGAACGGTTAACAACAACCCAGGTCCCCAGATCCCTGGTAACTCCCTCTGTGCTCAGTGGATTGCCACCTATATGGTAGCTAGGGGTAACCTTGTTCTTCCTGAAGGGTATGACTATGCATTTCCTGGCATTTAGCTGTAGGCCATGTCTCTGGCACCTCTTATCCACATCTGTGAGGCACTCCTGAAGGATATCTGTGTCAGATGTGTGTCTGACTATGGCACCCAGTTTGCAGTCATCTGCAAACATTGTCACCCATAACCCCCCTGTGTTTGCTTGTACTTTGGAAATGTAGATGCTGAAAAATAGTGGACCCAGGACTGAGCCCCATGGGACACCACCTGTGACTGGCTGTGAGTATGACATGGCGCCAGCAACTATGACCATGTGTGTTCTGTGACTTAGCCAGTTTGCAACCCATACGGCGATGTATGGATATACGTTCAAGATGACGGGTTTATCAATGATACCCGAGGGGGGTATTGTGTCGAAGGCCTTTGCCAGGTTGAGGTAGGCTGTATGGACTGCTTTACCCTCATCAATGGCCTTGGTGACTGATCCTACAAAGTCAAACACGTGTAAAAGGCATGATCTGACTTTGACCAAGCTAAACTGGGTTGTATCCAAAGTATGCGAGTCCCCTATGTCTTTATCTATGAGTTCCATTATGATCCTTCTCCATGGCTTTGCAGATAAGGCTTGTCAAGCTAATGGGATGGTAATAACCAGGGTCAGTGGAGGCAACATCTATGTGAAGTGTGACTACAGTCGCCTTGTGCTACTACTCGGGTACGTATCCTGAGGTGAGGCTAAGATTAAACAGCTGTCCTAAGTGTGGGTTTAATTCCCCATAGAGTTCATGGAGTACACAGCTGGGACACCATCTGGTCCCATGGATGCTGTGTTGACTGCCTTGGACACAGCATTTCCCACCTGTGCGTTACAGATGTTCCAGGATCTACAAGTCTCTGGTATAGATAACTCTCCATGTGGGGGGGGGGGGAATGTTAGCACTGAACATGTCAGCCAGTATGCTGGCAATGTGTGTAGGTTCAGTCATCTTCACATCATTGTGAACCTGGTTTGAGCATATCTGGGAGTGTCCTTCCATGTGTCCAACATAGCTAAAGAAGGACTTATGAATGTCTGTTGAGTCCTTGTTAATTTCTCTGTTGAATTTCCCCTGGATGATTTCATGACAGCTTGTAGTTCTTCACATATAATGAGCAAGGGTGTGTTACCTTACAAGTATTCCGCTTTAACTTGTAGTATCTACCTCCTGTCGTTGTAGAGCTTGTTCATGGCTGGGGTCCACCAGACTGCATGCTTGTCTGTGGTACAAAGAGTCTCAGTTTTGTATGGGATTGCCTGATCCATGCAGTCCTGTAGGTGCTGGTGGAAGGCATATGTACGTGATTCAGCGGTTTGAGTAATGTTCACCACTGGCTCAGGGGCCTTAAAGGAGACCACAGTAGTGTTCAGAAGTGTGAAATCGGCTTTTGAGAAAGGCATATGTATGGTAACCGGCACCACTGTACACATGGAACATCATGGCAATACTCCACGGCTGGATGTGGGTAATGCTGGACATACCCACGGCAGACGTGGCGCGTTCCCGAGTCCGATGCCCGAGGGACCACACACATAGCCGGCCTTAGGCATAGGCCAAGTAGGCAGCCGTCTAGGGCGTTGCTCTACCGGCACCTTTCCAGACTTTATTTGGTGTAGGTAGACCAGGAGGGGGGTAGCGGGTGATGTGGCGGTGGCAACCTCTGCCTAGGGCACCACTTAACCTAAGGCCACTCTTCCCGTGGGTAATACAGCAGTACTCACACCCAGACGCGGGTCATTGCTAGTATGGCATATCATCTATGGCAAGAATCCATATATTCCCAGACATAATGGCACAGCATAATGCCTGTCCGCCGCCCAAACGCAGACATACGTCACCCGCGGCGGTGCGGACGTACTGCGCGAGATGTCCGTTACCAATGTCGACATTGTCTCGCTTTGTGAAACAAACTCCACATAGCGATTCAATACTAAACAGCGACGGAGAACCCGATGTCCCCGTGGCTGAGCTGTTCAACCTGTTCCGCCATGTTAAATGTGTGTAGCACAGCGGAACCGGCCCAAACCAAGCAACGGACATGTCTGTGGCTCAGTGAAAGTCGTCACGCAATGGTAAACCCATGTAATTTTGCGACACAGGTCATACATACCGAGGGTTAGTAATGGAAATTGGTCCGTTCGACCAGACCGTGTGCAATTAGTATAACAAGATCTACAACGGGTTCACCGGCCAATCGGCGCACACGGTTATGAATAATTGGGGGGGGATGACATGGTATCATAGACACGGACAAAACGTGCCCATGTGACTCATCTAACATTCGTACACGGTCAGGGCAGTTCCGTACACTGGGCGGACAAGACCAAACCCAAAGCACCACAGGAACACCCTGACAATCGAAGGCCTGTATGCATAGGGGATATAAGCACCTGTGATCTGAACATCCCTGTGGTCACGACATATGCATCCTGGGCCATGAGCAAGAGGGAATAAGGAATGTTTAACATGCAGTACCGCACCTTTCCCAGCAGGAGAATGGATGCCTGTGACGTGCGTGAGTGCGGGGGTGGGGTGGGGGGATATGTAAATGTAGCTAAGTACCATGGGTATGCATATTAATGACACCGAACAGCTAACGTGTAGTGGTCACAGTAACCGGCAAACGTGAATGCAGTCATGTTTGAATTACGACTATAGAACATATAGATGTGAACGTGTACGTAATGCGTCCATGCTGCAAAGACTGTTACATGTATAAAGTTGTAAGTGCGTTCTGCACACGTCCGTCAACCGGATCAGAGATATGTTACCAGAATAGTCACAACTAACACACACCACATAACCACACAGACCCAGTAAACATATATAAACAGAATATGGATATGCATGTGTGCCTGCGCGTAACCCACAATTAGGAAATGCGAGTGTGTGTGCGTGTGTGATCCACTCAAAGCAGGGAAGGTTAAGGATGTGTCCTCCACTCATTTACATTCATAATTGTAAAATATATGCTTAAATTGTACTTATTGATTCCATGCTTTTGAATCGTAATGCTACAATTATACACATTGATATAAAATATCCTGATCAACACACTACATTCTAAGGTTTACTCACAACAATTATCAACTATGTTTCAATATACTGATTGTATTGACCAATATTGTATTTATATTAACACATTGTTGTCGTATTATTGTTTCCATTAAGTAATGTATGCAACACTGATTTGTATATGTCACGTTATCATCAAGACTTGGAGCACTGTCCACTTAACTATGAGCAGGTTTATTGATTAATTGACTTTAAACTGACTCTGAAGGAAGTGTATAAGGGACGACTATGTAATGTATTTCGTACTCCGACGATGCCCCATGTTAGTAGGTGAAAGAGCTCAGTATCTTTTGACTGTGGAGTGTATCGGTCATTGTCTGTTTTGGCCGATATATGTTCAATAATGTCTTTTATGAAGATGGGCAGGACGCAAGGTTTGCTGTATTTCCGCTTACTGGCACGTGGATATAGATAGGCCAAGTAATACATAATATGGGTAGTCAAGCAGACATCCACGATTGGGGAACATACAGCGGCAGTCAAAACCACTGGCCAGATGGTGACAGTCCAACACGTTCTACACTTTACATATGCACATCGGTGTCCATTGTAGGACTCCAAAAATTGTTCCGTTTGCACCACCGTCGACCAGCTGTGATCGACTCAGACAGAGTGACAGCCGTGACTACGGCACAGCTAGACATATGCACCACCAGCGTGTTTAAGGTTGATGATAACTGTCCATGAAATGCAGGACATATGAACAGAAATCCCCAGATTGTCGTGTCCATAGAAGTGCGTCCACATCCCAGTCCCGCACACATGAAGGATGTGTAATGGGTACCGTGGGGGGTTGCAGCCATGGGATCCTGGGTATGCAAAAATGGGGCTCGGTGTTGTTTGGCAGACAATCCGTTGTTCCGCCCCATGGGAGGGCTGTGGGTATAGCACGTGCCTTAGTCCCCACTAAGGATGCAAAGCATCCACTGGGTAATGCTAAAAGCAGGTGTGAAATGTGTTCAGCCCTATATCAGTGTCCAGTAGGCAATTCCCATGGATGGACAAGTGTACGACCAAGATGGCACCTATAACTGGAAACCTGGTGGAATTACACAGCTGCGGTAAGGCATAACACAGGAAATACAGATAGGGACTACAGTAGACACTTCCCATACAAAGTCAGACCGCCGTGCGAATACCAGCGTACACAGCACTCGATCTGCCAGCAACAACATGAGGATCACTCGCTTCCATACTGCGGAACAAATGGGCGACCTGTGGAACACATACTAATGGCACACTATCAACCTCAACTAGGAAGGTCATACGATGTTTCAACACTAAGCGTTCCCATATAACGAACATCCTTCAATGAATAAATAGGGTATGCATGTTCTGGCTGTTTTATATTGACAATACAGTGGCGTATATGTCCTACTGGGCCTTCTGAGGATTACTTAAAGCAGTTGCCAACCTGCAGCATTACATCAATACCATTTGGGTTAATCATGGGTTTCAGAACATAGCACAACATAATATGTGTAGTCAAACACACATCCGATTGGGAACATACAGTAGTGGTCACAACCACTGGCCAGATGGACACAGCCCAACATGTTCTACATTTTACATATGCACATTTGTGTCCATTGCAGGACCCAAAAATTTCTCCTTAAGTAAGTGTGGGCAGCATACTGCGATCGTGTGAACCAGAAGAGGTGCCAGCCGTGACTACGGCACAGGTAGATATATGCACCACAAGCGTCTTCAAGGGTGATGACAACCGTCCATGAAATGCAGGACATATGAATAGGACTCCCCAGGTTGCTGCGTCCAGACACGTGTGTTCACATCCCATTTCCACACACATGAAGGGTGTGCAAGGGGTACTGTCGAGGGTTGCAGACATGGGATCTGGGTATGCAAAAATGGGTCTCGGTGTGGATTGGCAGATGATTCGTTGTCCCGCCCTGTGTGCGGGACGTGGCCATGGCATATGCGTTACTCCGCACTAATAATGCCGATCATCCACCAGAAATGCAGAATGCAGCTGTGAAATGTTTACAGCCCTATACTAGTGTCCAGTAGGCAGTTCCCATGGATGGACAAACGTACGGCCAAGATGGCACCCATAGCTGCAAACCTGGGGGAATCCCACAGCTGTTGCAAGGCATAACCCAGGAAATACAGATAGGGACTACAGTAGACACTCCCCATACAAAGCCAGACCGCTGGGCAGATACCGACGTACACAGCACTCAATCTGCCAGCACATCAATGGGGATCACACGCTTCCATACAGTGGAACAGATGGGTGACCTGTGTAAACATACCAATGGCACAATCTCAACGTCGGCTGGGAATGACATACGATGGTCAAACTATGGCGTTCCCACCAATGAAAGACATCCTTCAGTGAATTAATAGGATTGATGTCAATACACCATGGCAAACACCCAATGAACAGGAAAGACTTGCTGGCACCCTATGGCCACAAACCATGTCACACATAGGTAGATGGAACAGTCAACTTAAACATTTCGTCCACGACACGTCACATATGGTATCCAAAGGTTCTTCATAGACATGTATGCGCTATCACCCGTAGGCCCTGTGAGACTTACACATAACATGGAAGTATCCAAGCTTTAAATGTCCACCCTTACACTTCCATTTGTCACTTTCTATGCGAACAATGAACATGTAGCCACAGCATAGAAAGCACAGACGCACTGCTAATGAAACACACACATGTCAACATCACAGAAAGCATACTATGAACACACGTATTACATGATATTGTACTATGAAACACAAACAAACCAGCAACCTGCGGCAAGAATAGTCCCCGTAGTTCGACACAACACAAGTCTTCGTAACATTTAAACAGTTTATTAAAACATGCAACGTTTTCGTTGTTTCCACAACGTCTGCAGAAAAAAGCAAAGTCTAAGAATGTTCACAATCAACAATGTGAGTCTTAACAAGATTTTAAATATCACATTGTTGATTGTGAACAGTTTAAGAATTTGCTTTTTCAGAAGAAGTTGTGAAAGCCACGGAAACACACACACACACGGAAGGGACGGGAGACGAACCTACGCCTATCTACATGAACTCACTACAGTATGAAGCATTTACAGAACGCGCTACTGAGTTTACTGAACAGAGCGTGCTGAACAGAGCGCTGTCAGAGGCATACTTGTAGGCTGGTGACATCACCCGCAAGACAATAGTTGGCAATAGCCAAGGTATGTGTTGCGGAGCGTCTAAAAGCATGTTTATTCGCAGAGGCAGCTGGAAACACACACACACGGAAGGGACGGGAGACGAACCTACGCCTATCTACATGAACTCACTACAGTATGAAGCGTTTACAGAACGCCCTACCAAGTTTACTGAACAGAGTGTTGTCAGAGGCATACTTGTAGGCTGGTGACATCACCCGCAAGACAATAGTTGGCAATAGCCAAGGTATGTGTTGCGGAGCGTCTAAAAGCATGTTCATTCACAGAGGCAGCTGGAAACACACACACACACACACACACACACACACGGAAGGGACGGGAGACGAACCTACGCCTATCTACATGAACTCACTACAGTATGAAGCATTTACAGAACGCGCTACCAAGTTTACTGAACAGAGTGCTGTCAGAGGCATACTTGTAGGCTGGTGACATCACCCGCAAGACAATAGTTGGCAATAGCCAAGGTATGTGTTGCGGAGCGCCTAAAAGCATGTTCATTCGCAGAGGCAGCTGGAAACACACACACACGGAAGGGACGGGAGACGAACCTATGCCTATCTACATGAACTCACTACAGTATGAAGCATTTACAGAACGCAGCCAAGTTTACTGAACAGAGCGCTGTCAGAGGCATACTTGTAGGTTGGTGACATCACCCGCAAGACAATAGTTGGCAATAGCCAAGGTATGTGTTGCAGAGCGCCTAAAAGCATGTTCATTCGCAGAGGCAGCTGGAAACACACACACACGGAAGGGACAGGAGACGAACCTACGCCTATCTACATGAACTCACTACAGTATGAAGCATTTACAGAACGCGCTACCGAGTTTACTGAGCAGAGCGCTGTCAGGAGGCATACCCCTACGTGGGTGGTATCATTTGCAGAGGCAATGCCCGATCGGGAGTTAGGTCAGAGTGCGCAGTCACGCAGCCTGTTACCATCCCAAGGTCGCCGTACAGTAACACGTTAGTGCTGCAGTCAGGAATACCAAGTAACTACTGATCAGTACATCACTGCCTACTGGGCATGCTCAGACACTTAGACGCGGCACAGAGCAGACATGCATACACATGGTGCGACGGCATGGGTGGCAGAATGTGGACCGTCGTGTGTGTCCAGCCACACAACAGAAACCTGGCCATGCCACAGACGTGGCCGTTGCGAAGGGGATACAGGCATGCACCGGCGGTATAGCTGCAGTCGTAGCGGTGTGCACTGTGCTGTGTGTCTATCTACACAGCTGCCTACTGGGCATGCTCAGACACTTAGAGTCGGCACAGAGCAGACATGCATACACATGGTGCGACGGCATGGGTGGCGCATTGTGGACCATCGTGTGTGTCCAGCCACACAACAGCAACCCGGCCATGCCACAGACATGGCCGTTGCAGCGGGGAATATCTAGGTGCAATTAACCATGTGTAGGACTGGCCTACAGTTTGTTGCATGCTACAGACAACCCTCCCAAACACAGGATACCTGCACAGATGTCCTGAGGACACTGGTGAGTGGGCATGCTCTCACAACAGCACCGTATTGGGTGACATGAACCACCCATACATAGACTGGGAACATTACCCATGGCACAACACACTACGCCACTGGTCCCAGGTGTTCTCACACCTGGCCACTGTTAAACAGCCATGCACCATACATACTAGGGGGGGATGTCTGACAGTTCTGCCCATCACACATGGTGAGGATATGCCCCACACAGGATGTACAGCCCTCAATGGTGATGCCAGACCGTATAGTGGATCCACTGGTCATCCACATCCTGTAACCAACACCGGCATGGGGGACCTAAGTGATGACCTCTCCACAACAAACCACACACATCATACGACCGGTGTGGTACCCTACAAGTCCTCCATGCCAGTGTTGAACACAGGCCAGACCGGCAACCGCCTAACGAATGCCTTCTCTGAGCACCCACATGCATGTCTGCAACAGGCAAACATGATAACATCAGGACCTTGTCCACCACAGGTAGGCACATGGTGTGGTGGACCCCAGCCACTGACTAGCTGTACATCAACAGTTGGAGCTAATACATGACAGAGCAATGTCAGTACCAGGGAAACCATCTCCCATTCATACCGGCGTCACCATACGGCTACACATACAATCATCCACGGCCACTTGTGGGAGTGGTACTGCAGAGGGCACATGAGACAACCATAGGGCCTTCCCTAACTGTGGTAAGGACATGGTTGGGGCACACAGACTTGGCTGGAAATGGTCCAGAATGGTACAATGGTCACTGCACCCACAGACATTGTCTGCAAACCAGCGGACATGTTCCATGCATACATCCCACCCCCAAGAGGGGACATATCCATCCCACCAGAGTGTAGCCTCCCAAACATCTCATATGGCCTGGAGTGATCCCATATCTCTATGGCGGTTGACACAGCACCAATGGGCACCGATGGTGTCCCTGGCTGTGTGCTACCCATCCTCATTGAGGCCCTCGGCCCACACATGCGGCCACTGTGTCATGTTAGCCTTACTATGGGCTATGTCCCCAATGGATGGCATATGGCATCTGTGGTCCCACTATGCCAGGGTAGTGCTCTTATGGACTGTAGACAGCCACACCCTATCCGCTTGACAAGCCTTGTCTGCAAAGCTGTGGAGAGGTCCATACAGGTGCCCATGGATACAGACAGCGGTGTACAGCCAATACCGGAACATACCCACAACAACATAGTCAAGGGCGGATCCTGCCTCCCAAACATGCTCGTCCTGTCTGGAGTGGTCACCAAGGCCATTGATGGGGATACGGGTTTGCACACAGTACCATGACCTGGTGGGAGCGTTCAGAGCACACTCCACATGGGACTCATGGAAAGGCTCGCCAGCATACATGTGGGGACATATGTCACCCGATGCTTCTCAGAAAGGTTGGAGGTCACACCACACAGGGTTGGTGTTCCTGGTGCCTTGTCACACTCATATCTGGTCTCCAGTGGAGGCCCACAGGGCTCAGTCCTGGGCCCCCTGCCATATGGCATTCGACCTTCCAATGTGCATGCAATCATAGGGGGATTGTGGCAGACAAGGTATGCAGATGACTACGCACCGGCCACCATACCCAACACCCCATGTGATACGGACATCCACCTAGGGCGTCATAGACATGGATAACTGGTGCCAGAGCCATGGCCTGCTACTACATGCCAGAGAAGGTGCAGACCTACCCAGTGTGAAGGACATGTTCAGCCCAATGTCACATGTAGGTGGTAAGCCATTCCAGATGGTGGACATGTTCATGGAAATGGCTACAACACCTGTCGTTAACCTCTGTCAACACACACAATGGCAATGTGGGTGTAAAGACATTCCACTGTGGCCTCCTGGTCTGGAAGGAATCGCATCGACATCAGGGGTGTTCATTGTACCCCTGTACACATCACACACCAGAGCAATGACTGCGTACAATGGCACATCTGGCCTGTAGCTAACCTGACGCCTGCAGCACTTGGAAGGACCGCAAACGTTACACAAGGCGGGGATGACGGTGCTAGGACATGTGTCACAAGCTGCCCGACCAAGGGGACTCTGGCTGTAAACCTTCACAGCACATCTGCTCTGTGGTGATCTGTGCCTGGCATACATGGCCATGTCTGACCTGGGTGACATGGGCATATTCCACTTCCTAGGCTCCAGGCAAACACGGGCACAGAAGCGACTGTCACACACATCACCACAAAGATGAGTGTGACGTGCTGGGGGAACAGGGTCAACGGCCGGAGACCCCCTACAACACGTAGAGGAGTGCCAGCCCATGTGAAGGAAAGGCCCTGACTGCCTTCGTCCAGGAGTAATAATGACGTGTGGATGTGTGGATATAGTTATGCGCCAGGCATCATCTGTGTGTCAGTGCTGGACGAGGGACTGGAGACTGATGGATGTGGCATCCCCATCCTGAGTTGTGTTAGCAGCCACACACAGTCATGCTAGGTCCACACATGTTGTAGGGCACATACCCTGTTATGTACATGTGCGCCTATGTTCCTATGTAGGGGTCCATGCCGGGTGCGGGTACCTGTGCTATGCTGATGTTGCCAGACATGCCTGTGGGTACCCCACAACTACGCGTGGGGAACTAATTACAGTGCTCCCAGTAGGCACATGCAAGTACACCATCATTGTCATACGGGTTAACTGAACCAACATGGTGCTACACATGTAACCACCACGCATACTGTGTACACAGATCAATGAATGCTGCACCTGTCCTGCATGGTATGTCTGCTGCATGATGTCAGTGCACAACCCACATCACATACACACCTGTCACCAGCCATACACACACATCACAACATACACATCACGTACTATGCGGACACAGGTATCACATACACCTCTCACTATCTTGTCCACCCTGTGCATCAGAATATGTTTGCATAACCATGCACTGATGGTGTATATGCGGCAGAGACTTCATCATATGCACAGGGTGATATGTGTGCCACAGGCATGGGCTGCACCAATGGATGACATCATGTGTGTGTGTAAGGGCCTGTGCATTGACTGGGCATGACTGTGTAGATTGCATGTGGGTGTGGTGGAGCCCTACAGTCGTGTTTGCTGTGTGTGGGTTTGTGTGTACACAGTTCAGTCATCTGTGATGCCTACATGGGGTATGCTTGGCAGCCCCAGACTGTACAGTGCAGGTGTTACGGCTCACTGTGTCCGGCTGCCGCGATGCGACCCGTGCCTGCCTGGGGTCGCACGGGCACGACCGGGTGTAGGTACAGACAGTCCACTCTCCGATGTCACATGTCCGCTGGAAACGTGCCCACGCCGGGGCCGTCCAGGGCCACGTCCACGTGGCCTGCTCTGTCCTGGTGTGGTCGGTGTAGTAGCAGCTGCACTGCTGCTGCTACCAGCACTGTGTGGGTGGGCATGGGAGGTGACACGCACATGCTGACCTGCACCAGGTGGTGTTGCTGGCCTACGCCCACGTGCCCTATGCCTCACCACTACCTGGTGTTCCTGCACGGACAGCCCATGCTCAAGGATGGCCATGCCTCGGTCGAGGATACCAGCCATCTCACCCAATCTCCTATCCAGAACATCGGCAAGATGCTGTTGGGCATTCACCAATGCCTGGATGTTGTCATTCAAGGAACGGATTGCAGACCTCTGCAGCCTCTGCCCTTCCTGGTTCTGCCGTTCGGCACGTGCTTGCGCCGCCATTACAGTCTGGAACATGCGACTGGTTATACCAGCTGCTGCACCCTGTACGGCAGGTGTATGTCTAGCGGTGCTCCCCCTACGAGCAGCACCTGCCACATGCCTGCGTGGCACTGCACCAGTCATTACACTGGCAACATCATGTGTACCCACACCTTCTGCAGCCACCACACATTCCTGCTCGGTGCCAACAGACGCTGACTGACCGTCATCTATGGGCAACGGTGTTGGGGTATGTGTCGGCATCCGAACCATGTTCAGGGATGAAGAGGACGTAAGTGTGATGTTCTCCAATGGCAGAGTGTCTGCCTGTGACGACCCTGCCTGTGCCTCATGCACATGGTCATCACCACTAGTATCTGTGGGGACACTAGCATCGGCTGGACAGCAGGAGGGGAACTCACCTACAGCACCTGTCAATACAAAGGCATACCGTCAGTTACAATACATACACACACACACACACACACGCGCACACACACACACACACACACACACACACACACAGACATCATGCATGTGATAATGCAGGTGGCATGCAGCATTCACACACCACAGACCAGTGAATGTAGACCAGACATTCCTAGTGGCAGTATGCACACTGCCCTGGTGGGAACAGTACAACAGGCAGGTGTCTTTTAGTAGGCATGCAGTACACACATTCATGGTAGTTTGCATGCATCACCGTGATACACCGTGTGGCAGGCGAGTTGACAGTACACATGTCTGCCGACACTATGTCATGTACACCGCAAACATGTGTGGTATCATGTGGACATGTGACGATGGTGTCCCACTGCATGCACCACATCACAATGGCTGTCATGGTGCAGTGTTATGTGTACAGTCTACAGATACAATGTATGGGTAACAGGGATGTCTGTGCAGGTGCGGTTGGTGTGAGCTGTGTACATAGCTGTACAGTGTGGAGGCGGGCACTGTGCCACTGCACAGTAGCAGGACACAGTTATGTTTCTGTGTGATGCGTGACCTGGACGCATTACATTGCCATGTCTGTAAGTCAGTTCAGCCGCTCAGCAGCACGTATGTGGTGGATATTGGAGGCACCTGTAGTAGCTGTGGAGAGGCATTCCATGTCAGTGGTGTACTACATTGGATGTCCAGGGGGGCCACTACAGTGATGAGCCCACTATGTGTGTACAGGGTGCAACGGTGACTACCCACTGTGGATGTACTGTGTGGCAACATGCCTGTAGGTATCGACCATGGCCTTGTCTGTCCGGGTCATTGACAATTGTGTGTGGTGGACATCGTGCACATGGCCCTGTGGTGGCCAATGTGACATACAACCATACTAGTGTAAGGTGTCACATTCCCTACAGATATGCAGACAGTGTGGATGTCTGCTATGTCATGCATAGGTCATGTCATGGTGTGACAATGTTGCAGCCAGACATCCACGTGCATGGGACATGGCATGTGCCATGTCACAACGTGTGCACCCGATGCAGGGGCATAGGTCACATTGGTAACACCTGTGCTCTGGCAAGATCACAGCTCACTATGTGGTACTGTGTGCATACTGCAGAGGCATACCGATGCATACTACACATGCAGCCATTGTGGAACACCTACACCATTGTATGCATAGCTGAATGCACGTAACACACCAATAGGTCGTGTGGTGTCATGCCACTCGCTAACGGTTGTATCTACTGTACATGGGTGGTGTGTGTGTCGGGTGGTGCAACCTGTATACCGTGACTGGGGCACACACAGGTGTGCATGTCATGCCTGGACACATGGGGAATATCAATACACCATATCATGCCTTTGACTAGCAACAGACTTACCTGCAACAGACCCTTGTGTTTGCGACACGCCAGACGCGTACCTGTAAAGGGATGACACAAAGGTATACACATTATCCATTACTATCGCCACAGTCAGCAGTGTGCATGTCACATCATGCATCTGTGAGTTAGCATGTGCTATGCACATGTCTGCTAACACAACATAGCATACTGTAGTATGCGTCTTGTGTGGCCATATACCTGGCATGTATGGCTATATTATGTGTTGTACTATGACACCCACCCCGCCACTTATCATACAAACATGCAACCCTGACTTACCATGCAGCTCTAAGCTCATAGTTCGGGAGACACCCACCTCCACGATGGGACATGGGTTTCTGCGTGTTGTTCCGTGGGTGTCCCCAGACTGGCCAGGAGCTCCTCCGTGGCTGTGAGTGGGGCTGGGTTGGTGGCCCACCACCTGTCCCACGTTGTTGTCTGGCGATTGCAGCGGCACGCTGTCTTGCATGCCGGATCAGGTCTGTGCAGTACCTGCGGATCTGCTGATAAGTGCGGTTGTATCCGCCCAGGCTGTTCACCCTCCTGCACATCTCCTCCCACATCTCCTGTCATTCCTGTGCCTGCTGTGGTACATGAGTAAATAACATGTCATGATTAGTATGGAGGTATGGTATGATCACCTCCTCCTCCTGTCGACTGAATGCCGGAAGCCGGGATCGTGGCATTATCTGTAAGACATAATGATGGTGGCAGGTCACATTTACACTGCTGTGCTGGCATACTGTTGGAGATAAATTGCTATGACAAGTACGACATCTGCACAGTAATCTGTGAAAGGCATCGTGGCAGTGACACAGCCGATGTGTTGGCTTCACACCATTGAGCAGTGTGTGTCACATCATATCTGTTTGCCACCCCATCACACTGTACACGCACCATGTACATGTTAGCCAGCTGTGGACATGTATACCTGGTTGCACCTGTGTCCATATCACTGGCATAGGTCCCCATGTGACGTCGGTGCTGCTGTTCACCTGGACACTGTGTATATGTCAGTACACATCACGTCTGTAGCCATTGTGAACGTCAGCAGTGGCACTTTACACATACACATGGACACCTGCACATGCATGTGTTGTGCCATGTACATCCACACAGCACTGTACGGGTGTTGGACAACTTGCCACAGCTCACCTGTGTTGCACATGTGATAGACATAGGGCAATGTGTAACCATGACACATTAGCAGGACAGGCCATGCATAGCATGTACACACACACATTGTCCAGAGCATCACACAGCACCTGTGACACCACAGGGTGCATCACCACATTACTGCTGTGTATGGTTGATAGTGAGAGTGCCTTTTGTCCATTGCACCATGTAGGACTGTGATAGCTCATGCAGCCTTGCTGGGCAGGTCTGCATGGTATGGCAGGGTATGCTACATACATGGCACTGGGTTGTGATCCACCTGGGGGTTTACGATATTGGCAGGGTGGCTGTCCATTCCATATGTCATTGCTATGTGTATATGGACATTCAACATGTCTATCGCCATGGTGTGGACACTGGCCTCAAGCGCAGGTATGCTGCACGCTGCTTGCTGAGGGTGTGTCTGGTGCATGCAGGTATCACACATCCATGCATACACTGTAACCCTGGCAGGTGCTATGTGCTGGGATATTGATCAACACAGTGCTGTATGTGGACACACACCGCTATCCCGTGCACATGGATGGTTGCCTGCACTGATGTGGGTACCACATATGTGTACATCCAGTGCCTGCTGCTACCCCATGTCTGCTGCTGCACTACACACCGCCATCCCTCCCTCTGTGAATGTGGTGTTGGGCACAGCATAGGTATCCATGTATGGGGACAGGGATGTTCACATAGCAGGGTCACTGATGGTATCGTCGATCAGACCATACACAGTATGACGCACCCCTCACACATATAACCCATTCATATTGTTGTTCACACGGTGACACAGCTATATTGCTATGCGGAGACATTCACAGCCATACATACACAGATGCATGCACGCCCATCTGTGGCATGGCCTGGACTATTGGTGTGGTTCAGCACATTACATGTTTGACTGCAGCTGGCAGACCTACTGTGCACATGTCTACACGGTAAGCCTGTTCTACAGTAGGCATCTGTGATGTGCTGTGCACATCTCATATCTGCACATTTGGTTGGTGTCCATCGGTCCACGGGCCAGTGGTGGGACACAGGGATGTTGCTGAACATATATGCATGCAACCCTGTACAGCTGTAACACTAGCCTCTCAGATGCTCATGTGTCGTGGACGTGAACACCGTACACACACATGTGGTTGTGGGCTGCCGTCCATACCCATCTCCTCCTGTGGGTTGCTATCATCCCACACACTCCTTGTATTGTATGTTCAGGCTATGCACCTATGTGGGGCTTGTGGGCATGCAATACGATACTATATGCCTTTGCACCCATCACAGACATTGTCACACAGGTACACCGGCAGCCGTACACATCACAGCTTGTTGTCAGCACGTCACATGTGGTACACACATAACACATCTCCTGTGGGACATGGTCATTTGTACGGGCATGTCCAGCAGTCACATACCACAGCTACCCCTACATGACGGCTATGCAGGACATGTGTCTGTACAGCTACTGTGACATGTACACAAGCAATGCCCCCCTACCTACATCACATGGTACTACCTGTGGAGTATGTGTGTCTGCATCCATGCTATGGCCATAGATGACAATTGTACATCAATATGTGCAACATACCTCATTGGGGTTGTCATGTGCACATGTTCCATGTGTCAATGCATTGTTTGTGTCTGTTGGGCGGTCATTGTTGTGCATGGTTTACATGGCTGACATAGCGTACTGTGTCTGATTCCAGGTACTTCATTGGGCTACCAGCATTGTACATTTCTACTGCACATTCCAGCCATCATGTAGCCAGCTTAGATGACAGTGGGAGGTGTTCCGCCATGTGCACATATGTCACACAGTATGAGGGTGACTGACACATTGTCAGGACTGGGTTCTGACTGCTGTGGATGTGTGTACTGGTGTTGACAACCATGACTGCACCAGATGGTGTCTTCTGGATGTGTAACATTCACAACACACACCTACATTCACATAGCAGCACATCGTCCACGACAATGGACATTCCTGCATGAACATTGTATGCGGTATGTCTGTATGACCACTGCATATATCACTGGTAGCCACCAGCATGGCTGCCTACAACAGCGGTGTGTATCCTGTGCAAACATGGGTTACACCTGTCACAACACACCTGTGTCAGATGGCCCTGTAGTGGGTGACAGTGCAGTTCCATACATCATGTAACAGTATACATCGTGCACCAGTATGTTGCAGACATGTGAACGGCTGTGCTAGTCGACATATGCACACATGACACATCACCTGGTACACCGTGTCTGCCTTGCCACCTGCTATTGTGACCACCCTGTGATGACATTATGCGGCCCACATGGACTGGGACATGTGATGGCTCAATGGTGAATTAACCATCCGGGTGTGTGTCTAGCCAGGTGTCCAGTAGCCAGTGGTCTGCACGCAGGGATAGTGTACATTGGCCTACTCTGTCACTGGGACTGTTGACTATGGTCATACTGTAGTTATGCAGGCATGTGGTGTTTGTCCAGTCTGATAGTCGTGTTCAACCACACTACCGTGGCACACATGACCTGTGGACATCTGCCTAAGGTGTGCAGCCCACATGTACATCTTCACATGCTATGCTGCCTGTGCAGCGGTGTCACATGTCTGTCTCCGCCAGCGCTGTCACAGGTAGGCACAGCATGCAGTGATGTGTGACAATGCTTACACCCTCCACTGTGCTGTACACAAGCACTGCACACACAGTACAGCACACGTCATTTATCTGCAGTGCCTGGGACCTGCCTCCATGC
Source organism: Protopterus annectens (assembly GCF_019279795.1). Lineage (NCBI taxonomy): Eukaryota > Metazoa > Chordata > Ceratodontiformes > Protopteridae > Protopterus > Protopterus annectens. The sequence continues at coordinate 722,189,550 of NC_056746.1, read as the reverse complement.
CCTACACGGCACACCTGCCAGTCCAGATTGTACACAGATCATACCTCCCAGGCACATACCTGGACTGCAACACACACGGGTGGGTGGTTCCCACACCACACAGTGATTTACACACATACTGTATATTCCCAAGACACATTGCATCATAGGTAATCCATGTTCAGATACCCATGTTCGTGACCACTACGCACATTGTGACACGTGACAGTGAATACACTGTACACCACAGGTTACATGCTGGTCATGTTGGCATACTGTACATTGCACCTACGACAGTTGCTACTGCTATGAATTGACAGCAACATGCCCCTTCCCTAGTATGGACTCCCATGTACCACACATGCTTGGCCATGCAGTGCGCATAGCTGGGTGACACATTACACGACACCATACCTACACTACCCTCGGCATGCCAAACCTCCATGTGTCTGTGTGCTATGCCTACACACATCCCCCCTCTGTTTGCTGAACATCCATGCTTCTCAGCCTTGCTAGCCACACCCTAAACACACAACCATAGCAGCATGCATGGTACATACACTCTACAGCCGGTATTACTGACATCCACTGACAGAGGTAGTTGATGGCATGGCACCCGTGCGATGGACAGTCACGTTGCCTATGCCAACACTGATCACAGTGCACTTCTGCTACATTTACACTGGTAGGGACCATGCTATTCCACACAGAGACATGGTGGTACTGGCCTTTCACAGACGCCACAGTGGTATTCCTGTTCCATGCACACGTGCTGTATGGGCACATGTGCAGGCTGTTGCACGGTAGTTATGTTCACATGTGTGTGGTGTGTCACTTGACAGTCATGGTGTGTCCTCATGGTGCATCACATACTCCACAGCTAGCTACCTACACATGACTGCCATACATTGCAGTGTGGGCCCTCACGCAGTGTGGTGGTATGTCTCTGCTGTTTGACTACATCCACATTCAATGCAGCATACAACAGTCATGCAGGCATTGCCAACACAGATGTTGCTGGCATCGTGCCTGCCAAAGGGTACCTACCAACAATACACACTCTCACTCACTACAGGGTTCCAATCCTTGGCTGGACATTGTATTAACCCTGTGGACACATACATAGTACTGCCATGCACATGTTATGTCCGGGAACACAGTCCCAATGTCACCTCAAATCTCCGTAGTTGTTGTATCCCGCCAACCTGGCTGTTACATGTCTCTGCAGCAGCACACTGCATTGACTGCTAGCCCATTCATGTACGTTGTGTACCCTGACCACCACACTACCACATCTAGCACACTACATGGGTGGTACTGCATTGCGTATGGGGCTGCATTTGTACACCCATGACTGGGCCATTCAGTATGGCATTGGGCCACATCCTGACATACATGCTCACACACTCATTGACTACCTGCATGCCTTTACTGGCACCCTTGTTAGCTTCTGTGCGCCTACAGCACACCAGCTCCATGCTGGCCACCTGTCATACTATTGCATGGGTGGTTGGGGTGGTACAGAGGTATTACATCAGACATGATCCTCTTTTGCCCTTCAGCACCATTCCACCTTATGGTGTTGCCAGAGTACAGACCCAGCATCACATCGTACCCTATATGTCTCAGGATGTTATGCCATGTGCCTCCTGTACAGGTCACACAGTGGTGCAAGCATATCATGCTAACTACAACAAGTCAAGGGCGTGTGACATTGCACAGTCCTCAGTCATGTGGCCCCTCATGCTCACTATTTGCATACGTACACTACCTGCTGTCACAGGTATTGTCCATGCCTACATATACCACATCTACATACCTGGCAGCATTCTAGCTCATCCTGCTCATATTGCTAACAACCATACAGGTGTCAGTGTGGCAGATATATCATGTAGATATCATTGCATCAGTTACATCACGCGGTGCATACACATCACCTTTGGCACAGTGACAGTCATGCAGTGTGTATCACATGGATACTGTCCCCTATACATGCATATCACGTTGTACATGGTTGCTGTACACACATGCCCCATGGTGCTGTGGTTGCCATATTCCACCATGGCGTGGGTACACATGTGCAGGACCGCATTTCTGGACGTATGTCTAGCAGATACCTTGGGTGCCCTTGTACCTGTGCCGCCATACACACATGTAGCGGGCAGTGTTACAATAACACATATGTGGTGTACCTTACACAATGGATACAACGTTACATGTCTCAGTATAGTCATGCTGTGATGTCTACCCGGCTCAGACGGTTTACATATGCAAATGACAGTCATGTAACACATCTGTAACTCACCTGCATACCACTAACACAGGGTAATGTAATCTGCCGCGGGCCATGTTCTCCGCGACCATTACTGATGCATGCTGCAGTACTCCTGGCTTTGGCGTTTGCAGTGGGCAGGGTGGAGGAGAGCAGTCCCTGCGCTGTGACGCACACATGCCACATTGCTCACAGCCCGGCCGCGTCTGTGTGACATCCACAGACTGGACACACACCGTGCTGTGGGACATAGGTCCTGTGCACATCCCACAGGGGCAATACTGGCCTGCTGTCCTTCAAGTCATGTGATGATACCCTTGCTGGTAGGGTGACACCAGACCTGGTGCCATGCCACCGACAAGCGTGTGAAGTACTGGTACCGACATACAGATTAAACATCCACTTCCTGCCGTTCAGTGGACACTACTTCATACGGGGTGACACTACTGTGTACATTGCGACATGTGTTACACCGCGGCCCTGCGGACATCATTGTGGCAACACATTGCACCCTGCTTTTCACCGGAGCGTTTTAAGGACATGGTTACTTGCTGTTCCCTCCATTTTGGGCACCTAATTCTGCTACTACACTGTCCCATAACACTGCAGGCCATACATATCTTGTTTTTCCAGTACACATAACATTAGGCCATCCTCCATCATGCATGCGGCTATGCCTGTGATGACGTGTCTATGATTTCTGAACATATCCATCATGACAGCTTTGCATTACACATAAGTGTTGACATAGTCACCCTACTCTGCCTGGGATACCGCGTAACGCGTACGTGCGATACATTCGTGATGACATCGGCGGATATGCCCATGCACATGTGTGCTGTGACACTATACATACATGCAGCCTCATCCCCGTTGCTGTGGGAAGCTTCGAACTGTCGATATCCACTGACAGCATCGAAGCGTGTGGTGGGCACTTTGTTCTGTGTTTGGAATCCCTATGGCGGACCTTGATTTATCATTGTCTGTGTACATGTACATGTCCCACTGCTGTGCACACGTTGTCCACAGTCGTTGAGTATGCTCATGACTGCTTAGCATTACATAACCACCTTTCACCACTCTCTGCCTTAATGGACGGGTATCTACTTACACACATCGTTCACATACCAAGTGCGTGTGATTAGTCATACATATCCATCGTTGGGAGCACATCAGTACATCTCGTGGGTCTGATTCATTGTACCCTTTCCGGCCTTAGCTTCTGTATTCGTCAATATCTTTCCTCTCAGTATTTCCTTTCAATAAGCGTTTGTGTTCGGCCTATGAACATACGGTTTTGAATATCGAGGGAGAATCTTCCTTTTATCTAACCGTCGTCACCTGAGGTGGCATGTGGGTTCATCACGCCATGTAGCTGTTCCTCGTCCTTTGTACTTGTATGCGCATATCACTGGTGATCCTCCTCCATTAAATCGTTACCCGGGAAACTAGTTGCCATGGTTCATTCCTCGTGGTGGCCGGATGTACTTACTTACGGCACTACCGTGGGGATGGCGTATGTATGGGCACGTTTGTGTGACTGCATACGCTATGTGTCAGGTAAGCATTACATGCATTGTTAGCCGTGGATTGTGTGGTGTTGTGATTGCGCGTGGTATGGTATTCTGTTTGACATGTGGGTGTCCGTGTCCTGGTGGCGGCTGCCTGTCGGATGGCATTGTGCATTCAGATGTAAACACAGCTGTTATATTCCTGTGCCACAACGGATGCAGGGATGCATCAGCTGCTGCTAGTGTTTCCCCACGCGGCTTGTTATGCGGGTATGCTCGCTCGTCATTGACCGGCTACCTGCTATGTTTTTGCTCTGGTTTCCTTTGGCTGTTATCCCGCTGATATGTGCGATGGGGTGCTATCACTACGGATGCTTGGGTGCAGTGCGGTGTGGGTCTTGCATTTATACATACAAGATATGCTTGTGTGTGCTCCCATCCCTCTTGGGGCTGCGTGGTAATACCTGTCTGTTGTTCTGGGAATGTCTTGTACTTGTTGGTATGCCTCGTGTAGTGTCGGTACTCACCTGCACCGTATTGTGCTTCCTGCACGTATTCCTCCTTCATACATCGGTTATATATCTGCGGATGTTCGCCCATGCCTACTATCCATTGGCATTTTGTCACTGATAGTTACTGCAATTGATTGTGGTCTATACTTGGGATGGCCTGTATGCTACCCGGTAGCCTCCTTTCGCAGTGCCGCTTGCTTGCCAATGGTCGTGGAACACACAGCGGTATTCACGGGACCGTGAAGTGTTCCACGCGATGATCGGTGCCGAGATAGCACATTCGGCTATTTCAGCCGGTAGACATGCCTGATGCTGTGTAACGTTGCTGCCGGCGTATCGTGTTGAGTCTACCATATGGCCGCCATACGGGCGGTTGGCTACGGTCATGGTTTGTACATGCGTCGCTTTGCATCTCCTGGTTGGCTATGGCCTGGGTGGGTACATTCTGGGACATTTCCGCTTTGCATGCGTTTTCGCATTAAGCCAGCATAGCCACTGAGGAGATGTCAGTACTACTAATGGGTACACTGCTGTACATACGCCTATGGTTCCTGTACTATAATACTCGTTGTCAGCGCTGTCACAGGTAGGCACAGCATGCAGTGATGTGTGACAATGCTTACACCCTCCACTGTGCTGTACACAAGCACTGCACACACAGTACAGCACACATGTCATTTATCTGCAGTGCCTGGGACCTGCCTCCATGCCCTACACGGCACACCTGCCAGTCCAGATTGTACACAGATCATACCTCCCAGGCACATACCTGGACTGCAACACACACGGGTGGGTGGTTCCCACCACACAGTGATTTACACACATACTGTATATTCCCAAGACACATTGCATCATAGGTAATCCATGTTCAGATACCCATGTTCGTGACCACTACGCACATTGTGACACGTGACAGTGAATACACTGTACACCACAGGTTACATGCTGGTCATGTTGGCATACTGTACATTGCACCTACGACAGTTGCTACTGCTATGAATTGACAGCAACATGCCCTTCCCTAGTATGGACTCCCATGTACCCACACATGCTTGGCCATGCAGTACGCATAGCTGGGTGACACATTACACGACACATACCATACCTACACTACCCTCGGCATGCACCAAACCTCCATGTGTCTGTGTGCTATGCCTACACACATCCCCCCTCTGTTTGCTGAACATCCATGCTTCTCAGCCTTGCTAGCCACACCCTAAACACACAACCATAGCAGCATGCATGGTACATACACTCTACAGCCGGTATTACTGACATCCACTGACAGAGGTAGTTGATGGCATGGCACCCGACGATGGACAGTCTACGTGCCTATGCCAACACTGATCACAGTGCACTTCTGCTACATTTACACACTGGTAGGGACCATGCTATTCCACACAGAGACATGGTGGTACTGGCCTTTCACAGACGCCACAGTGGTATTCCTGTTCCATGCACACGTGCTGTATGGGCACATGTGCAGGCTGTTGCACGGTAGTTATGTTCACATGTGTGTGGTGTGTCACTTGACAGTCATGGTGTGTCCTCATGGTGCATCACATACTCCACAGCTAGCTACCTACATGACTGCCATACATTGCAGTGTGGGCCCTCACGCAGTGTGGTGGTATGTCTCTGCTGTTTGACTACATCCACATTCAATGCAGCATACAACAGTCATGCAGGCATTGCCAACACAGATGTTGCTGGCATTGTGCCTGCCAATGGGGTACCTACCAACAATACACTCTCACTCACTACAGGGTTCCAATCCTTGGCTGGACATTGTATTAACCCTGTGGACACATACATAGTACTGCCATGCACATGTTATGTCCGGGAACACAGTCCCAATGTCACCTCAAATCTCCGTAGTTGTTGTATCCCGCCAACCTGGCTGTTACATGTCTCTGCAGCAGCACACTGCATTGACTGCTAGCCCATTCATGTACGTTGTGTACCCTGACCACCACACTACCACATCTATCACACTACACATGGGTGGTACTGCATTGCGTATGGGGCTGCATTTGTACACCCATGACTGGGCCATTCAGTATGGCATTGGGCCACATCCTGACATACATGCTTCACACACTCATTGACTACCTGCATGCCTTTACTGGCACCCTTGTTGGGCTTCTGTGCGCCACAGCACACCACATCCCATGCTGGCCACCTGTCATACTATTGCATGGGTGGTTGGGGTGGTACAGAGGGTATTACATCAGACATGATCCCCTCTTTGCCCTTCAGCGCCATTCCACTTTATGCTATTGCCAATGTACACATCCAGCATCACATCGTACCCTATGTCTCAGGATGTTATGCCATGTGCCTCCTGTACAGGTCACACAGTGGTGCAAGCATATCATGCTAACTACAACAAGTCAAGGACGTGTGACATTGCACAGTCCTCAGTCATGTGGCCCCTCATGCTCACTATTTGCATACGTACACTACCTGCTGTCACAGAGTATTGTCCATGCCTACATATACCACATCTACATACCTGGCAGCATTCTAGCTCATCCTACTCATATTGCTAACAACCATACAGGTGTCAGTGTGGCAGATATATCATGTAGATATCATTGCATCAGTTACATCACACATAGTGCATACACATCACCTTTGCATAGTGACAGTCATGCAGTGTGTATCACATGGATACTGTCCCTATACATGCATATCACGTTGTACATGGTTGCTGTACACACACATGCCCCACATGGTGCTGTGGTTGCCATATTCCACCATGGCGTGGGTACACATGTGCAGGACCACGCATTTCTGGACCGTATGTCTAGCAGATACCTTGGGTGCCCTTGTACCTGTGCCATACACACATGTACGGGCAGTGTTACAATAACACATATGTGGTGTACCTTACACAATGGATACAACGTTACATGTCTCAGTATAGTCATGCTGTGATGTCTACCCGGCTCAGACAGTTTACATATGCAAATGACAGTCATGTAACACATCTGTACTCACCTGCATACCACTAACACAGTGGTGTAATCTACTCTGCCATGGGCCATGTTCTCCGCATTACTGATGCATGTAGTACTCCTACATGGCGTTTGCAGTGGGCAGGGTGGGAGGAGCAGTCCTGCATGTGTGCACACATGCCACATTGCTCAGCCCGGGCGTCTGTGTGACATCCACAGACTGGACACACACCGTGCTGTGGGACTGTGTCACTAGTCATGTGATAGCTCCCTTGCTGGTAGGGTGACACAGACCCATGGTACCACCACAGCGGAAGTACTGTATAGACATACAGTTGACATCCACTTCTGCCGTTCAGTGGACACTACCATGGGGGGGGTGACACTACTGTGTACATTGCACATGTGTTTACACACGGCCCTGCCGGACATCATTGTGGCACACATTGCACCTGCTACGGAACGTTTGGACATGGTTACTTGCTGTTCCCTCCATTTTGGGTACCTATTCTGCTACTACACTGTCCCATATGTGCAGGCCATACATATCTTGTTTATGTACATAACATTAGGCCATCCCTCCATCATGCATGCTATGCCTGTGATACTGTCTATGATTTCTGAACATATCCATCATGACAGCTTTGCATTACACATAATTGACATAGTCACCCTACTGCGTGGGATACGTGCGTCGTGCGCATTCCGTATGACATCGACGGTATATGCCCATGCACATGTGTGCTGTGACACTATACATACATTGCCTATCCCTGCTGGGGCTTCATTGTTCGATATCCACTGACAGCATCGGCGGGTGGTGGCATTGTTCTGTGTTTGGAATCCCTATGGCGGACCTTGGGTTATCACGCCTGTGTACATGTTGTCCCACTGCTGTGCACACGTTGTCCACAGTCGCTGGTATGCTCATGCTTAGCATTACATAACCACCTTTCACCACTCTCTGCCTAATGGACAGGTATCTTTACTTACACACATCGCTCACATACAGTGCAGATTAGTCATACGTATCATCGTTACACATCAGTACATCTCGTGGGTTCGACATACCTTTCCGGCCTTCGCTTCTGTATTCGTCAATATCTTCCTCTCAGTATTTCCTTTCAATAGCGTTTGTGTTCGTTATGAACATACGGTTTGAATATCCAGGGAGTCTTCCTTTTATTCGTCGTCACCTGAGGCATGTGGGTTCATCACGCCAATAGCTGTTCCTCGGTGTGTACTTATGCGCATATCACTGGTGATCCTCCTCCATTCGTACGTTACCCGGGAAACTAGGCCATGGTTCATTCCTCGTGTGGCCGTTACTTATTTGCACTACCTTCGTGGGGATGGTATGTATTGTATAATGTTTGTGTGACTGCATACGCTATGTGTGGTGTCAGGTACATTACGCTGTGGTGTTAGCCGTGGATTGTGTGTGTTGGGTATGGTATTCTGTTTGACATGTGGGTGTCCGTGTCCTGGTGGCGTCTGTCGATGGCATTGTGCATTCAGATGTGTAACATAGCTGTTATATTCCTGTACACAACGGATGCAGGGATGCATCAGCTGCTGCTAGTGTTTCCCACGCGGCTTGTTGCGGGTATGCCGCTGTCATTGACTGCCTGTATGTTTTTGCTACGGTTTTAGCTGTTATCCCTTTGATATGTGTGATGGGGTATATCTGCGGATGTGGGTGACGGGTATGGGGTGTGGGTCTTGCATTTATACATACAAGATATGCTTGTGTGTGTGCTCCATCCCTGCTTGGGGAGCTGCAGGTTACCTGTCTGTTGTTCTGGGAATGTTTGTTTTGTTGATGTCGCGGTGGTGTCGGTATCACCTGCATGTGTGCTTCCTGCACGTATTCCTCCTTCACATCGGTTATATATCTGCGGATGTTCGTCCATGCCTACTATCCATTGGCATTTTGTCACTGATAGTTACGGTGATTGTGGTCCTATACTTGGGATGGCCTGTATGCTACCGGTAGCCTCCTATTCGTGTGCCGCTTGCTTACTTAATGGTCGTGGAACACACAGCGGTATTTACGGGACCGTAAGTGTTCACGATCGGTGCGGATAGCACATTCGTATTTTCGCCGTACATGCCTGATGCTGTGTAACGCTGTCGACGATCGTGTTGAGTCTACCATATGGCCGCCATACATACGGTCATGGTTTGTACATGGACCGTTAGCATCTCCTCTTGGCTATGGCCCTGTGGTACATTCTGGGACATTTCCGCTTTGCATCGTTTTACGTCGCCACGCCAAGATAGCCACTGAGGAGATGTCAGTACTACTGTGGGTACTGCTGTACATACGCCTATGGTTCCTGTACTATATGCCTCGCGTTATTACACTCCGCCTGTGACATGTCACCTACATACACATTTTACAGTGGCACACACATTACACACACACAGCGGAACACACGACAATCTCACCTCACACATACACATATTGCCGCCATGGCTCTCAACCTTCCATTTCCAAAATGAGGAACACACACATTACTAATGTGGAACAAATGGGCATAATGTGGAACACATACTAATGGCATACTAACAACTTCAGCTAAGTAGGTCATAGGATGGTTAAAATATGCTGATTTACTTACAATGAAGAACCTTTCATGAATTACTATGATTAATTTCTATTTACCAGGATGTCATTTAAATACATTCCTAACAATGAATGTTTGACAGACATTTTCAATGTGGAACTTTGAGGAACTGCGAGGAACATGAACTGTTTTAGACCCCAAATGAGGTACGTTCCTCATAATGACGTACATTTGACTGGTATGCTTGCCGCTTTCGCACCGACGGTTGCAGACAATACCTACGTTGGCCGCATCGCCGGCGGCGGCGTGTACCTCCGCACTCATATCCTATGGATATGACACGCACATATCCCGTTACTGTACCGTGGACTGGTGATCATCCCGACACGCGGATATGTATTGATGCAGGTTGACATTTCCGTTGCTGGCGTTCCCTGCTCTGCCCACCCTCCCGGATGATCGGGTTGTCGGTCACTATGTTTACTATGTGGAGATTTCGCGTCTTACTTATCTGTGAACTTGCATCCCTGGGTTCCATATTAACCTGTTGTACTTTATATCTGTGTATGTGTACATATATTTCTACATGTGTACTGATATCTATTTCCGTATCTGTGTATGCACATAAGTACATATGTGGTCGACTTGCGGCGATAGTGGCAGCATACGGCTACGCCGTGTGCTGTAGAACCAGCGTGCGGTGAGGTGTTGGCATTCCATGCTCTGCTGGCTATTGGGTGTGCAGTGTTTGGGTGGTGCCTTTGTTGGAGTCACACATAGGTCCGGCCATACGGTACACATTACGGGCGGACATGTTTGTGTGGCTTCCATTTCACTGTGTGTGCAGGTAAAGAGGTGTCAGTCCATGGGGCCTACGCTGTCAAAGTATGTGCTATGCGTTCCCTCTTTGCCAGGGCGTGGGCATATTGGGTACGCCTCCATCTACCTACTGGGGCTGGCACAGCGTGTTCATGGCGCTGAACGCCCTGTGCCTGTGCTTGCCTTGGCAGTTGTGGCGGGCTTGGTGGCCCTACACCATTATGTCCCTGCAGCAGCTGTTTCCGCAGAATCATATTGTGTAGCATACAACATACTATGAATATGTGGGCACATGTGCCTGGAGAGTACTGCAAGGCTCCACCGGATGTATCCAAGCACCGGAACCGTGATTTCAACATCCCAAACACACGCTCTATGATTATTCTGGTTTGTGCGTGTGCCTCATTATGGCGTTCTTGCATGTGTGTGTGTGCATTTCTGATGGGTGTCATTAGCCACGGCTCCAGTGCATAGCCAGCATCCCGCACAAGGTGACCTTGTGTGATGTCCCCTGGCTAATACCTGATACAGCTGTGAGGCATGCCAGATATGGGAGTCGTGGTAGCTTCCAGGGCTGCCAGCACACACATCCATGATAATGCCCTGCGCATTGCACGACCTGGCAATTGATGGAGGGGTATCCCTTGCGGTTTGTGTAGCGTCTACCCTGCTCCCCGGGCGGTGACTTGATTTCTATGTGCGTACAGTCGATCGCACCCAGTACCTCCGGGTATTGTGCCACACGGTGGAAGCGGCGCATATTGCTAGCCAACTCCTCCTGAGATCTGGGGAAGTTTATATACTCATGGGCATGTCGTAACATGGCATCCAGGAACTGGTGTAGTACCCTAGATGCTGATGCCTGTGAGATACCCATTATGTCCCCGGTTGGCCTTTGAAAGGTACCTGTAGCCAGTATTCGCAAGCTCACACATACCTTTGTGTCCACTGGGATGGGCTCCCCTCTGTTGTCTCTTGTTCTCAGGCGTGGCTGGCACAGCTCCACTATTTGCTGTAACATGTCCCTGTCCACCCTGTAGCGCTCTACTATCTCCAGGTCTTGCAGACCCTGGTAGGTCACCCTTGGTCTGAACACTCTCCTTCTCCTGTGAGGCCTGCGGTAGTTGTCGGCACCATCCTCCGCAACTCCGTCTGTCTCTGCCACATACCTATGCATCACGGCCACGGCGGCACCCACCATATACATATTAAAAGTTCCCCGTGTGTTTACACCCTACGGTGCGGCGTTTGGGAAATCGCGCTGTGTGTTGTGTACATTCACACTTCATACTGTTGTGCTGTATACACGGTGATGTCATTGGGTGTGTCTGTGCAGCCGTATCCATGGATTATTTTCGGTGTTTTATGGTTGCAACTGCAACGGTGTTGCCTTTAGTGTTACATTACAGTTGCCTGCATTGGCTTAGCTTTGCATCTTACATTACTGCATCCTGCAGGCACATGGCATATGATGCATTTTATCTGCAGCCGCAGTTATGCTACCTCTGTACTTGGCTGTGCTATTTCGGTTCTTTGCTCTTTGCATTTCTACTACATCCCCTACTATCTTTGCATTCATATGCCTCCCCTTTCCCGTTATGCAGGAGTCTGCATGCAGAGTTGTCAGCTGCCGCCGTTTGCCCTTCCTGGATTGATTGGTGTTGATTGCTCATTACGGCTCCAATTACACTGCTTCCGCATTTCCTCATATTCTCCGCATTACCTTCCTATATCCGTGGTTGTTGACAGGGAGGCCGTCACATGACTGGGTTGGGGAACGTAGTCATCCTCGTGCACATGCATCTGTGCGCGCATTATGTACTCTCAGCGCATCTATTTCCTCACACGCCGGTCCTGCTGCTGTGATGTGCATTGTACAGCCCAGGTTTGCTGGCCTCCAATATGCTTCCTCCTACAGTGGCACACCCTCTGCGATTGACATGTATGTCGGTAGGCCACTCCTCGGTGTAGTACCGCTGCGCCATTTGCTCCATCCTTACACCGGCGCCAGCTTTGCGATTCACTATTATCTGCCTCATTTGCATGGCATTGACTGCTAATACATGGTTACGGCGCCGAACACTGCCACCACTCCTTGACAACCCTTGCGCTGGGGTTGAGGCTTTCCATACATACTATGGTGTGTGGTGGCTGTACAGCTGATGTGTATTATACAGCTCTTTTAGGACATTGTCATATTATTTCATTGCTTTGCACCTTCTGTACACATATCCGGGGGTTCTGCTGTGGTTTCTACGTACATGACATTTTTGTCATTATTTACAGTTTGTGCATGTTTTCTTTGGACATTCTCGGTGCCTTTCGCCATTGGCATATTGCACCTGTATGATACCTGATGTTGACAGCCTTCCGTTACTCCTTGGTCATGTTTGGGTAAATGTAAACCGTTTTTTTCGGTTTACATTGCCGTGCCCTTACGCTACGCATGCCCCACTTCGTGGATCGCTATTTGCCTTCATTTGCATGGTGCAATACCGCACACAGTGTGATTAGCATACCTATGCCGGGGGCAGCGCAGGTCCGGCGCACGCCGGTAGTGCACGTGGGATTGCTTCATACCTGAATCGCTCGGTGGCCATATTTGGCTTTATAACGCCGACGCTATGCTGGCGCCTGGTGCAAGGTTCATGAATCCCGGGGACATACTAGCATAAACTATTGTAAAACATGCTAAATAGAGAGAGAGAGGGAGAGAGAGCGAGAGAGAGAGAGAGAAAGATCACCATTATGTGGCTAAACTTGTAATTGCACTAAACTTTGTACAAACATATACAATAAATCTTTTTTAATTTATAAATAATTGGTTAATAAAGTCTTCACTTCACATACTGGCCAACTTATGTATTAGTACAATTTTTAGTACTATTTTGTTCACAATATTGCTGCTCTCAGCTTTAGTACAGGTATCATGGAAATATGTTCATTCAACTCTGGTGTCCTGCACACCTCCAAAATAAGCTGCCTGTATAATTCCCTCACTTCTATCCTGTTTTCCCAATCACCACCTCTAACATCGTGTGGTATCACTTCTAGCACAAAAAAAAAAAAAATAGCATCCTTACATGTTGTGCTATGCTTATAAAGGGCATTATTAAAATCCTGCTTATGAATGTCATATAAGTGTTCACAAATTCTCCTTCTTAATGCCCTTTCTGTTTTTCCAACATAAAAGGAGGTACATTTTTACACTCAGCAAGGTACACAATACCTTTTGTATCACAGTTGGCATACTGTTTACTTATAAGTAACCTATCTCTACCTAATAAATAATGGGCTGGATTTACGAAAGCTTGCACAAAGTTGTAGAGTAGTGTAAGATGTCAAACAAGCAATATGTCTGCCGTGCGATCCAGGAACAGCCGGCAGTGGCATGCATGATAGCTGCTAAAACTACTCTTGCATGGACAGTGTCATGGTATGCAAACTACCTCATTTGCTGGTGAAAGCTATGCAAATGAGGTAAATTTGCTATGCAGGAAACACTAACCTGTCCGTGGAAGATTAGTGTTATCTGCAGAAATGTACTCCGTTGGTAACGGAGTACCGTTCTGCAAATAGCTAAACGGAGCTATGACAGTTCCAAATAAAGGATGCATACAGTTGAGGATGCATGCTAATGGCCAAATATAAGGCCACAGGCATTTATGAATCTTTAAAAATATAAAAATCTAACTTTTTTCCCCCGATCTCCAATGTTTAAGTATAGTGCAGTGCTGCGCAAATGTGCAGCGCTCATAAAAACTAGAAAATAAATTAAAAAAGCCAAAAATAGGTGTTTTCACTAAAAAGTATATTCTGCCATGCAGGTGAATGGCAGGCTGAACACAACATGGCCACCGAGTAGTGGTTTCTAAGGGGAAAGCTCAGTGTGAGAGATGTAACCATGCATTAGAAGTCAATCCTATGCAAATGAGGATAAGGATAGTGAATCCCAATTTTCCCCAGCATCAGCATGTGAGCCATGTCCCAAGAGTGTAAGAGTAGGAGTATCTGAGTGTAAGACTAGAATATAGGTGACATCATGAGGGTGTGTGTCAGACAGGCTCTAAGCTAATTGGAGTACAGTGGCTTGTGTTTGCCCTGAGTTGCTCAGGATTGCAAGAGGCATGCCTACAGTTGTTCTATTTGAAAACCTGAAACCCACGGTGCACACTGTTAAAAAAATAGGAAATTACTTGCAAACATGCACACAGCGTGTGCGTGCATGTGCGCTCTTTTGCACGGTGCTGCCCCGGGCGGAAACAGAAAGGCAAAAGGAAGGAAAATAAGTAGTAGGAAGTTAACCAAGGAGAACTAACAGAGCTGCCAGGTGAAATATATCAGAATCAGCCAATTACACAGGCAGCAGACTAGCCCAGCCCAGCCCAGCACTTTAAACTCTGCAAACACCATTCCCCTCTGTTTTTTCTCAAGAACTTTGCAACACTGCAGTATACAAAGAGGGAAAGCTTAAAAAGCTTAAGTCAGACAAAATGTTAGGGGCTGCTCTTGCTATCATAAACCAACATGTGCAAGGTGCTGAGGGTGGTGATGTTGTGCATGCTGCTGAGCAACCCACAGTGAGGAGACGGAGAAGAGTGTACAGACCCAGGGTAACCTACCAGGGGCTACATGAGCTGGAGATAGTGGAGTGCTATAGGGTGGATAGTGACCTCCTATAGCAAATTGTTGAGCTGTGCCAGCCACGCTTCACACACAGAACCAACAGAGGGGAACGCATCCCAGTGGATACCAAGGTATGTGTAGGCCTAAGAATACTAGCTACAGGTACCTTCCAAAGACCAACTGGTGATATGATGGGGATTTCACAGGCATCAGCATCCAGGGTACTCTACCAGTTCCTGGATGCCATGTCAGCAC
Organism: Protopterus annectens; assembly: GCF_019279795.1. Classification (NCBI taxonomy): domain Eukaryota; kingdom Metazoa; phylum Chordata; order Ceratodontiformes; family Protopteridae; genus Protopterus; species Protopterus annectens. Next base: position 722,174,046 of record NC_056746.1, on the reverse strand, counting down.
ATGTCAGTGACCACTTATATTTCCCCAATTCCCGTGAGGCATTAGCCAGCAATATGCGTCTTTTCCACCAAATAGCAGAATAGCCAGAGGAAGTGGGTGCAATAGACTGCATGCACATACGCATCAAAGCACCACCCAGTGAGCAGGGTAGGGTCTACATCAACTGCAAGGGCTTCCCCTCCATCAACTGCCAGGTCGTGTGTGATGCCCAGGGCATAATAATGAATGTGTGTGCTGGATGTCCTGGAAGCTATCATGATTCCCACATTTGGCATCTGACCCAGCTCTGCCAGAGATTTGTCAATGGGGACATCCCTGAGGGTCACCTAGTGGGGGTTGCTGGATATGCACTAGAGCTGTGGCTGATGACACCCATCAGAAATGCACACACACCTGAACAAGAACTCCATAATGAGGTACACTCACAAACAAGAAACATAACTGAGCATGTGTTTGGGATGTTCAAGTCATGTTTCCAGTGCCTGGACACATCTGGTGGAGCCTTGCAGTACTCACCAACTACATGTACCCAAATTGTTATGTTATGTGCCATGCTACACAATATGATCCTGCAGAAACAGCTGCAGCAGAAACAACATGGGGCAGGGCCAAACAGCCCCCCACCATTGCCAAGGCCTGCACAGGCACAGCATGGCTCGGAGGAGGAACAACCTGAGCCTGCCCCAGTAGGCAGAAGGAGGCATGCCCAGTATGCCCTGGCCTTGGCAAAGAGGCAATGCATAGCACATACACTGACTCAGTAGGATCCCTGGAAATGACAACTCTCCCTGACTCGCACATACAGTAAAAGGGATGCCTAACTTGACACTACCTGTTTTCAAACATGTATAGGGAGTGTACTATGTGCATCCGCCACAGGCAGCCCTGCAGCAACACCTGAGGCATGAGTGCCTTATTTTAAGCAATGTAAAGCACTGCTAAGCACATTTCACCAGTATTGAGCATATTTAAATCCAATTGCGCATAGCTGCACACAGCGCTAAGCAGCACAACGTCGGGCAACATCGGGCAACATTGGGCAACGTTGGGCAAAGTTGGGCAAAGATGAGCAAAGTTGGGTAAACACGCTCACACCTGCTTTACTGTTACTTAACCAGTCAGGTTTTCCCAGCAGGAAAATAAAAAGCAGTGACAAGGCTCGAACTCAGGATCCCGTGCACTATAGTCAGTATTGAACCACTAAGCCATGACAGTGTTTCACAAACATGCACTTTCAACAGACACATATCTATCAAAGGAATGTCAAAGATAACATATAGCAGGTCAGGCAGTGTGATGTGGGTTGGGTAGGCTATGAAGTCACAAACTAATATGTGTGTAATTGGAAGCTAAGGTCTGTAGTACAGTGGTATGCCTCAAGCCAGTATGATAGGCAACAGTACAGACTGAAATGGAGTACCTGACATAGCAGTGCAGGCCTAGCAAATGTGTATAAGTGTCAGGTGTAACCCTCATCCTATGTACACCCACAGTAACAATCAGGTGTGCCCCCCCCCAGGTAGAAATGCACAAATAATAGCTGTCCCCCCTGTATGTAGAAATGTTGATAAGTCTATGCAAATTAACTCATGTAAGCCCTGCAGGCACAGTATGCTTCCTGTCAATGTACAACACAAAGGTGAGCCCTGAAGTAAAAACCAACTTGAAGTTTCACACACATATATAGTATATATATGCCCATAGTGGGCATGCTCACACACTTAAAAACAAATTTAGCAAATGTCAGTCAACAACATATTGAAAGGTCATACTGGACATGCTCACACACGTAAACAAACAAAGCAAAATTCAGTCAACAACATACTAAAAGGTCATACTGAGCATGCTCACACAATTAGGCCATGTCTGAGTACAGCAGTGACCCACACATATCTGGCAGTTGCAATTCTTACTCCAGACATATGTCACTATTCACCAATTTTGCCTTGTGCACACAGTGATATGAAAACAGACCCATATAATATATTGGACCCTTGTCATAATCAAACTATGGACTACAAGTACTTAAGTTTTTCAAAGAAAGTGAAAATCCAAAAAGGATCAATAAATCTCCGATCAGTATCATCAAGAAACAATGAGCACTCCTAACATTATCCAAGCCATGAACCACAAACTGGCAAAACAACTATAAAACAAAAAAACGGGCGGTGGCAAAAATGAATTTATTTGAAACGCTTTTCATCAGCTCCAACAGCTGACTTCATCAGAAACACAATCAATTAGTACAAGCATATTATATATACATAAAGACCAATTAATTGGTACTAATTTAAAGAAACAATACGTGTTCATTCCCTAACTATAAAAATAAAATACATTTCCAAAAAGGTCACTCATATTAACTTCACAAACTACTAACATTGATTTTTAAAAAATTCAAATTAAATATAAAATCGTATTGAATAAAATTAGGTAGAGTGGGACACCCGGACACAAACCTTTTAAGGAGAAATGCCACCTAATTAATAGGACTATACTATTACTTAAAGAATTTAAAATATGTATATAGTAATAATTGAAATTGTGCTTTTTACTTTATGTTACATAATTTACTCATATTTGTTACACCTCTTTAGGCTATTTAATTTCAACACACTACTGATCGACCAAGAGTCATTCAACCCTGGGGAACTGTATACATTTAGTCTCACCTGCCAGGTTAACTTGAGTTCCTCAAGTTTGAGAGGTCTTGGGCCTCCCCTAGTATCAACTTTAACTTGATCTATAACTATAAATTTAAAACAATGATCCTTATAACAGGATATATGTTTTGCTAGTGCATTTTCAAGTTTACACTTCTTTATAGCATAAAGGTGTTCATACATCCTGTCTCATAGTCTTCTCTCTGTTTTACCTATGTAATACGCTACACAGGATGTGCACCTTGCTAAGTATGCAACAAAGGTGGAATTACAATTATCTACCCTTCAGTCTATACGTTGTACCATTGACTTGAAAGGAAGAAGTTTCATCCACAAATTTACAATAATTGCAATTCAGGCATTTGGACATGCCCGGATTCCTTACCACTACCATATCCTGCTTTTCTAGTAGTGATTTGAGATTTTTTCCTTTCCTAAAGGTCACTCTAGGGCCTTCACCTATCTTCTGATGGGTATCAGGGTACATCTTAAATAGGTCCCAGTTTTTTCTCAAGATGGCTAGACAATGGTTACTGTGTATACTGTAAGTAGTAATAAAATTAGTGGAAATGTTTGTACCCATATAACCTGTATTTTCAGTTAAATCTTTATTAGCGTTTATATTCCCATTTTCCTCCAGGTTAATTCCTGGGTTTATGGGTAACACAATGGGTTTGACACTTAGAAGTGGCATATATACATTGTTACATCTTTTGTCAATTACCTCCTGAATGAGCATGTCTAGGAGGGGTTCGGGGTACCCTCTGCGAAGGAACATATTCTTGATTATTCCACACTCATCAAGGAACTCGTCATCCAAGCTGACCATCCTAGATGCTCTTACTAATTGCCCCTTGATGACAGATTTCTTTTGATGAAAGGGGTGACTGCTAGTGTAGTGCAGAAAAGTTTTGGAGTATGTGTTTTCCTGTATATCCTAGCTGTAAAGTTGTTCAAATCATAGTTCTTATCCAAGCCATGTCCTGCCAAAAATATTGGCAAAGAGTCCATAGAGAACCATGAAGCTTTCTTTAGCTATGTCATAAATATCAATGTAAACTCATATATGTTCTGAGTCGGTGCAAAGTGTAAATGAATACATGTACATGACTGACATTGCCAACATCTTGTCAGACAGGTTCATACATTTACCCCCCTCTCACTGACAAAAGGGCCCATTACCATACCTGGAGATTGTGAAAACCCAGAAATCACATATACAATGGTTAAATAGCTCTATCCATACCTAAAAACATGGTGTCTATGGGATGACATGGTGTCCCTGGTTGTGTCTTATGTGAACTCCAAAACAAACAGACCCTGCACCTGAACAGTCTGTTGAGACTCACCCTCTGTAAAGGATATGAAACTGTTGAATGGGTTACAGCAACGTTTGGCACACTCCACAAGTGTTGGTGCACAACAGACCATGGGAACTATTGTCTTATAAGCCAAATAAGTCTGATCAGCAAGACCATGGAGTCCATCATTATGGAACTCATAAACAGAGCTATAGGGAGCCTACAAACACCCAACCCTACCCATTTTGGTTTGATCACGGGCAGATCATGGTTCCTAAACCTGCTAGACAGTTTTCAATGCAGTCACCCAGGACATACATCAATGAAATGAGCTCCACACGGCCTACATAGACCTCGAAAAGCCCTTTTCCAACATCCCACACACATGTAGTATCCACAAAATCAACAACCTGTGCATAAACATGTATGTCATCTGATGGATTGCCAACTGGGGCACAGATAGATCCCACAAGGTAAGAATTGTGGTCTCCTTGTTGGACTGTAAGCTGGTAACAACTGCTGTCCCCCATGGCTCAGTCCTGGGACCCTGCCTGTCTGGTGTATACTTTTCAGAAATACAGTCAAAGACATGAGGGCTATGGTTAGCAAAGTTTGTGGATGACTGCAAAAAGGTTGTCAAAATCGATGTTTGGGACAACAGAGACATCATTAAAAAGGGTCTCAGTCAGACAGATGTGGTGTCTAAATTATGGCCTTGAGCTACAGTCATACAAATACCACATAGGTGCTAACACGCTAAATATGGAGGTAATAATAAGGGATCTATGGACACATGTGGATAGTCATCTCTACTTCCAGAAACACATTCACAAAGTGGTTAGAAAATCATGCTATGTGTTCCCACATATTGCCAAGGTATTTGCATGTAGGTCAAAGGAGGTTCCCTCTGCCCATCAGTCATCAGACCCATCAGAGAGTATCATGGCACACGTAATGAATCTGAATAGGCACCTTCAGCAGCTGGAAAGACCACTGAAGTACTTCAACAAGAGGATTACTGGCCTCAAACAGTTGCCCCATGCAACATGAATGAAGTTAACTCAGTCTGTACTCTGTTGCATACTGTCTACTCAGGCGATCTCTGCCCAACAGACAGATCCATGTCCAATGCAGAACTGATGTACATGCTCTGTCTGAAGTAAACCCATGCTCACTGTGCCACATGATCTTGGGATATCATCACCACAACAATAAATAGAACATGTTGGAGGGATACATTACTAACTGACAGACTTCCCTTGCTTTGGAACAGGCTCCCAACCTACAATAAGCTGAGTCCCTCACTCTTTCCAGAGGAGCCTTGATGAGTGTATGTGAAACTGAACTGTCACACCGTGGACCACTTCATCACATCTACTACACAGAGGTCTAGGGAACTAACCCCATGTGTGGTGATAGCTGCACACTCTGGCCATACTATATGCCTTCAGGCAGATAGCCTATTACCTACCTATGTACCTATATATATGTAGGGGGAACACAGTATAATAAGCTAAAGATGGATGGGCAGAGATATGTGTAAGAGGGTGACCATGACAGGGAGCTATCCAGGACTGTCCCACCCAGCACACATCCCAATGGCACAAAAGACATGAGGTGCACATCTCACCCACTGTACATAATAGCCACCAGTATCTGTAAGAATTACAGTGTATGTGGCACATGTGCCTGGTGTACAACATGACTGTACAATGAAGTACACATCTACCATCTGTAGACATGTACCTGTCACATAGGTTCATAGGTATGTAGTAGACTATCTTCACGAAGGCATATATGAGCCTAGGCAAGTTGTGCAGCTTTCACCACCCCATTGGGTAGTCTCCTAAGCCCTAGTTCTAATAGTTAGTACCCTATGTCCCTTTCTAGTGGGGCTGCTGATGTGATGCCTGGCATGAATTATCTGTTTCCTATCCACTCATCAAGGTTCCTATTGAAGATTGTCAGCGAGGGGCTCTGTCTGATGTACATTGGGACTCTGTTCCACAGTAAGGCAAGTGTCTGGGATGCTACTCTATCCCACCAGCATGTTGTATTCATTGTTGTGATGAGGTTCATATCCCTGGACTGTGTAGTGCAACTCAATTTTGTTATCTGTAGATGGAACATGTTCAACAGTTAAATGTTGGACATGGCTCTGTGTGTTAGGCAGAGTGTGCCTCTGAGTAGGCGGTACGCAACGGAGAACAGATTTAGTTTTACCAGTTGTGTTGCATAACACAACTGTTTGAGGCCAGTAATCCTCTTGGTGAGGTACCTCTGTGGTCTCTCCAGCTGCTGGATAGGCTTAGTCAAGTACATCCAAAATGGTGCATTGTACTCAATGATGGGTCTGATGACTTAAGAGTAGAGGACCACCACTACATCTTTTAATCCTGATGCAAACCCTTTGTTGATTAGGTGGTCCACATAGGATTTCCTAATCACTTTGGCAACATGGTTGTCAAAGGAAAGATGACTAGCTACATGTGTCACCGGATCCCTTATTACCTTGTCAGTTTTTAGGGGATAACACCTTTGTGGTAGTTTGTGGGTACTTTGTCTTCCCCAAAGGGGATTACTATGCATTCTTTCACATTGAGCTTGAGGCCATAATTCTGACACCACACATCTGTCTCATAGAGTCCCTTCTGGAGAATATTTGTGTCATCCGGGGAATCTATTATGGCAAACACTTTACAGTTCCCAGCAAAATTAGTCAAACACAACCCTCCTGTGTTGGCATATACTTTTGAGAAGTCTATACCAAACAGGAGGGACCCCAGGACTGAACCCTGGGGACACCAGTTGTTACTGGTGTAGAGTCTGACATGTAGCCAGCAACTCTTAATTTGTGGGATCTATCTGTGAGCCAGTTTGAAATCCATCTTGTGATGTATGGATTCATGCCCATGGTGGTGAGTTCATCTATGATACCTGACTGGGGAATAGTGTCAAAGGCCTTAGTGAGGTATAGGAAGGCTGTGTGGAGCTCCATTCAATCATCTGTAGGCTGGGTAACTGTCTCAATGAAATCAACCCAGTTTAGGAGGTGTGATCTGCATTTGACGAAGCCAAACTTGGTGTGCTCAACTGTGTGAAGGTTCCCAATGTCTTTATTGTTATCTTCCATTATGATTGGCTCCATTGCCTTGCAGATCAGACTTCTCAGGCTCATAGAGCATGAATGGCAAGGTTCTTTTGTGGCCCCACCCCTGTGGAGTGTGAACAACATTGCTGTGCAACATTCTATGGGTACATATCCTGTAGAGATGATGTAGAGAGAGGTGTAGGTATCTTTGATGAATATGGATACATCCCCACCCTATGTGCTATGATCCAGGTTCTGATGCTTTAAGGCATGGAATGAGTAGTATCCTGGTAGTGCTGGTGTGCTCTCTGGAGCCTTGAACTAGGTTTCTGTTACTGCACAGATATCAGTATTCTCCATACTGAAAAGTGCCTTGAGTTTGTGCATTTGGAGGCTGAGACTTCTGGCAATGAGTAGCATTTAGCTCACTTTGTGGTTATTTGTGTTGGTTACGGAGTTTGGTTTGTCCTGAGTGACCAGTGTTCCACACCTGAAGTCAATGCCTCATTGGTCCAATTCGACCATAAGCTAATTACCCTACATATCCATATTCTGCCCCCACCCCCCGTTAAGGAAACCATGTTAAAAATGTCTCCCAAAGCCAACTTCATGCTTCTTAAGACAGAAGTGGTGAACTTCATGACACCCATGCAGATGGACAATACAGTTCCGACTACTGAATCCTACACAATTGCACTTTATAAGCACTTACACAAGTGCATGGATCGTACTATCCCAAACAGAACCAATATGCTATCCTCCAAGAAAAGGAAGCCAATCTGGTGGTCCCCTGCCATAAACAAACTGTACAACAGAAAGAAGAAACTGTTGCAAAAGAGGGTAAAATCCCATGAGTGGAGGAGCTCCCTGGTCAGCCTTAGTAAAAAGCTGTGATCCCTGATAAAACCCTCCAAAGCTAGTTACAAAAACAAAATCGCCACTGATTCTAAAGAAAACCACAAAGCATTCTATAGCTATGTCAAGAATCTCAGTGGCAACACTCAGATCTGCTCTGAGTTACAGCACAATGGCACCAAATATACAGACGCAACTGATATTGCCAACATCCTGGCAGATAGGTTCAGTGCTAACTTTACCCCCTTCTCACCCATGAAAGAGCCCATCTCTATACTGGAAGAATGCAAAGTTCCTGTCATCACGGCTGCACAGGTAAAAACCATACTCTCCAAAGCCAGGAACACAGCATCCATGGGACCAGACAACATCCCAGGCTGCGTTCTACATGAACTGCAGAATGAACTGGAACCACACTTAAGTACCATGTTCAATCATAGCCTCACCTCAGGCTTTGTGCCTGCTGAATGGCACACAGCGACGGTTATCTCACAACACAAGGGGGGAGCCACCATGGACCTCGGGAACTAGCTCCCCATTAGCCTGATGAGTCTGGACTGCAAGGCCATGGAATGTATCATCATGGAATTATAAATAAAGATATTGGTAATCTCCAAACTCTGGATCCCAGCCAGTTCGGGTTTGTAAAAGGCAGATCATGTCTCCTAACACTGATAGACTTCATTGAAGCAGTCACCAAAGCTGTAGACAAGGGTAAGGTGGTTCACACAGCCTATCTAGATCTTGTCAAGGCTTTCGACACCATCCCCCCACTCTGGAATTATAGATAAACTCACTAAACTAGGTATAAATCCCTATGTCACAAGATGGGTTGCCAACTGGCTCACTGACAGAACCCACACTATGAAAGTAGCAGACTCCAAATCTGAATTCAGACCAGTGACAAGTGGAGTACCATAGGGTTCAGTCCTGTGTTCTGTCCTGTTTGGTATCTGCTTCCATGAAGTACAGGCTAACACAGAAAGTCTTTGGCTAATGAAGTTCACAGATGACTGCAAACTAGGAGCCATAATCAAAAGTACTAACGATGTGGACATCCTACAAAAGGGCCTCACTGAGACAGATGCCTGGTGTCAAAGCCATGGCCTCAAGCTCAATGCCAAAAAGTGCATTGTCATCCCCTTTGGTAAAAACTCTGTACCCGTGAATTACAACATAGGCAGTAGTATACTTAACACCGAAAGTGTGATAAGAGACCTTGGGACACAGGTGGGCAGTAGTCTCTCCTTTGATAATCACATCGCCACAGTAGTCTGGAAATCCTTCTACATGGCACACCTCATCACAAAAGGGTTCTCATGCAGAAAAAAAGAGGTCATTGTTCCCCTCTACTCATCACTCATTAGAGCCATTATAGAGTACAATGCTCCTTTCGGTATGTACCTCACAGGACATCTACAACAACTGGAAAGGCCGCAGAAATACCTCACAAAGAGGATTACCAGCCTCAAACACATGCCCTACACAAACCGTCTAAAAAAACTCCAGCTTTACTCTGTCGCATATCGCCTACTCACACGTGATCTCTGCCTAACATACAAAGCTATGTCAAACCCAGAGCTGTTGGACATGCTCCACTTAAAGAAATCCCAATCCCTCCGAGCTACATGCTCTAAGGACCTAAACCTTGTCACCACAATAAACAGAACATGCCAGAGGGATAGATTCCTGTCCCAGAGACCTCCCATACTCCGGAATAAACTACCTAGCTATATCAAACAAAGCTCCTCATTAGCACTCGTCAATAAAATTCTTGATGATTGGATGGGAAATAGGTAATTCACCCTGGGGATTACTTCTGTGTCTCTGCTCGACAGTGGCACAGGAAAATAAATTTCTTGGGTGGCAAAAGCATGGGTACCTTTTCGGCTGGGCTTGTATAGGCCCCAGGGCCGATAGCCTAGTACCTACCTATGAACCTATGAACCTTTGAGCCTTGCCTAAAAAAGGTAATATGGGGACAGCAAGAGCCTTGGCCAGTATTCAGAAGCATAGGGGCGACAGGTGCAAACAATCTGTAGCGAAGCAACGAGGCTTGTCTATCATGTCATCACAGGCAGACAGAGACTGGATCCCCTTTGAATGACACCAGAAGCTCAGCCAATTGTTGAGGTTTATCATCTTTCTGTTATATTGCAGTATCATGTATGTGAAGGTAAGATGCTACTCAAGGTCAGGGTCATACCAGCCTGGGCTACATGATCATAGAGCTACTATATATCACTTGTCATGTTGTCCTGGGAGGTATGTCTCAGATCATTCACACTGACATGTACAAAGAACACGTCATATATGTACCTGTTCTGGAGTGATGTAAGTGCTTGTGTTATGTGGTAGATCATAGCACCTGACAGACAACTGACAGTAACCTTCCCCTTGTCCAGCCGAGTGAGTGGAACATCTGTGTGCCTGACTATGAAGTCACCTATTACTAGTGTGTTGGGTATGTTGTTTTGCCTTAGGGCCTGTTGTGAGACACACTGCTTTGGTGTATTATGTGTTTTCTGGCGTGTGCTTGGAAGTGCATGTTGCTTGCTTGTCTGTTTAGGAGGAAACTCTCTCTTTTTCAGATTAATATTTGTATTCTCCGAGTATGGTAATGTGTATTTATGTGTGTGTTCTGCTGGTACTTATATTGTAGGTCTATGTGAAACTGTTGGTGTTCTGGTTGTATAACCCTACTCCTCTTGACTGTATTGTCCAGTATTGGGTTGACAGAGCTTAGCAACTGGTTTGACCCTGTGTGTGCCAGCATGTGGAGCATCAACCCATATATGATATGGTCATGGCCTATGCATACAATACACTCACAATACACCTAGCGTGATAAGCCTGCTGAGGTTAGCAAATATGGAAAAACCTTTGGCCAAACTGTAAGCAAGTAATGTCTGTATCGCACCCTGTAACTCCATATTGCTTGCTGAAGTGTAAAGACGTACTTAGTTTGGATTAAGAACCCCGCACTTGTCAACTGCATGTATATGTGTGTGTGTGTGTGTGTGTGTGTGTGTGTGTGTGTGTGTGTGTGTGTGTGTGTGTGTGTGTGTGTGTGTGTGTGTGTGTGTGTGTCTCCCTGTGGAGGAACAACCTTTTTGGAGACTACGTGGAATAGTCATCTTTGTCAAGTCTGATGATGTCACCATCCTACAAATATACCTGTGGTAAAATGAAATCCTAGTAATGTGCATCATGTAAATACATACTGCTGTAATTAGATAGGGGTTTGAATCCTGTAATTACCAACTGTGTGTGTGTCTCCCTGAGAAGGAGCAACCTTTCTGGAGACTACTCACACTCCTAAAAAGTGGTATACTCATTTTTGTCAAGTCTAATGATGTCACCATCCTACAAATATACCTGTGGAAAGGTGAAATCCCAATAATGTGTATAGTGCGTTGTGTAAATGCGTACTGCTATAGTATCATACTGTGGTTAGGTAGGGGTTTGAATTCTCCACTTGCCAACTGTGTGTGTTTCTCCGTGGAGAGGAGCAACCTTTTTGGAGAATACTCTCACCCCTTAAAAGTGGTATACTCATCTTTGTCAAGTCTGATGATGTCACCATTCTACAAATATACCCGTGGAAAGATAAAATCCCAGTAATACAGTAATGTGTATAGGATGTCATGTAAATGCGTACAGCTGTAGTATCATGCTGTAGATAGGTAGGGGTTTGATTCCTGCACTTGCAAACTGTGTGTGTTTCCGTGGGGAGGAATAACCTTTTTGGAGAATACTCACACCCCTTAAAAGTAGTATACTCATCTTTGTCAAGTCTGATGATGTCACTATCCTACAAATATACCTGTGGAAAGGTGAAATTCCAGTAATGTATATAATGCCAACAAGAAAAGTAGTGACGACCGATAGTCTCACTGTCATGGACTCACCAATAAGTGCACAACCACCTCTACTTAAAACAAAATATTTATTCCACTAACACAAATAAATGATGAAAACACAAACAGTTGAGTGCTTTCACCCACACACACAGTGGACTTCTTCAGAACATTTACTACTGACCTATAATAATTCAGGTTATGTCTAATGAATTTTATTGATCATTTTGGTTCCTTTATGGTACTTGTTTCAGTAGCCAGTTTTCAAAGTGTATAGGAATATACATACATTTTTTCAAGTGTATGGGAAAATATATTAGTTTTTGGAAAGGAGTTATGATTTATTCAGTGGTAACATTGCCGTTATATAATCTTGTAGTGTTTAATGGATATGATATATATGGGCAAGTCTGAATTACACTGAATATTATGTAGGTATTGCTTTAAAAGCTATGAATGTTTCAAACAGATACAGGTTTGCTAGTATTGTATCCATTGACTATTGGTGCCAAATTTAAAATTTTAAATATAAGGTGAGATAAGGTCAGTAGTAAATGTTCTGAAGAAGCCCACTGTGTGAGTGGGTGAAAGCGCTCAACCGTTTGTGTGTTTTCATCATTTATTCATGTTAGTGGAATAAATATTGGGCAGGATTCACGAAGGCTTGCACGGAGTGTAAGAGACGTGCAACACTCCATGCAAGCCTCGCGATCCAGGAACAGCCCTAAACTCCGTGTAAGAGACCAGCTAAAACGTCTCTTACACGGACTGGGCGTGGACATGCTAAATACCTCACTTGCATCCGAAAGGTATGCAAATGAGGTATATTAGCAATCCACAAAGCAGAAACCAGTCCGTGTAGGAGACGTTTTAGCTGCAGAAATGTACTCAGTTGACAACTGAGTACATTTCTACAAAATCCACAACGGAGCGATGTCAGTTCCAAAAAAAGGTTGCATATGATGCAGGCAGCATGCCAATGGCCAAATATGTGGCCATTGGCAAGATAACCCGATGCAAAAATATTAAAAATATGTTTTTTCGGCAATCGCCGATGTTTAAACAGCGCAGCCCGCAAATGGGCTGCGCTGTATAAAAACATAAAAAAGAAGGTTATAAACCCACAAATGTGGGTTTCATGCAATACATGGAATGACAATGCAGGGACCAGCAGACCAAAACCAACATGGCCACTGTGTAGTGGTTGCTAAGGGGGGAAGCTGAGTCTAAGACATGTAACTAAGCATTAGTAGGCAATCTCATATAAATGAGGGTTAGGATACTGAATCTCACAGTCACATACCAAATGAGCACGGTCTGAGTAGTGTAAGAGATACAAAAGGGGGAAGAATAGAGTAGGATATAGGTGACATCACAGGGGGGAATGGTAGAAAGCAATGCAGTTCATTGGAGGCCAGTGTAACATGACAGATGACAGGCACAGGTCATGGAAAGAGGTGTGCCACTAGATATGTCATGGAAAAACAAGAAATGGAAGGTGTACACTGTTACCTACACCAAAGTTTCTTGCTGGCCGTGCATGCGCACGTGTGCGCAAAATGAAGCACGAGTAAGGCAGTGTGCGCACGTGTAAGGCAGTGTAAGCATGTGGGAGCATGTTGGGAGAAGTTTAACACTGTTTGCGCGGGTGTGCACGCGTGTAAGGCAGTCTGAGTATGTTGGAGGCTGTTGGCAGACGTGTAACGGTGTTTGTGCGGGTGTACATGCGTTTAAACCTGAATAAGTAGATTCTTAACCGTGGAAGCACGTGTGCGCGTGTGTAAGCCACTGTGAGCGTGTTTCAGATAGTATGCAAGTTGCTCCCCCCTGAGGAAACAGAAAGGAAAAAGGAAGCAACAGAATTAATAGGAAGCTAGCAG